>NC_141877.1:667819484-668122515 GCF_056163025.1 Triticum urartu
AAGCCTAGACTAGTGAAAAATCCAAGATTTTCCAGAAATCAGTTTTCCCGGCTCCACACCCGGGAAAAGACGGAACCGGGGAAAAAAAACCTGATTGTAGTAGACTAAAGTTTTTTTACTGACTCATAATATTTTGTTCCCTGCACAATTTATGAGAAAAAAGAAAAAAATGGCACTGAGGGACAAATCGATAAGGCAATTGTTAGAGAGAGAGAGAGAGAGGGGGGGGGGGGGGGGGAGGGGAGACGGCAGTTCAATGGGGCCATTAAATGAGAGCACATAGGATCTTACAATCAACCCGAGAGAAGATGGTTAGACGGAGTTTCTTCAACCGGGTTGGATGACGATCCAAACATTTCCAATAAGGGTATGTGATGAAGTCATATTATCTTGTTAGTGCCTGGTTGCACCGAGCTTTGTGCTTTTTTTTTTCCTTCGCAGGAAGTGCTCTTTTTCTTTCACTTGTTACTTTTCAAATGATATGTATCTGATAGTAACATGACTGTGTGAGTGGTGACAGTGGTAGTTAGGTGGTCTCGGCAACTTGTTATGGCGGTGGTAGTGGTAGTTAGGTGGTCTCGGAATCTCGATCTAAGTTTTAATATATTTGAAACGCTTTGTAGTTACAATAAACTTTGATGATGGATCTGCATCTTTTTTGGGGAAAAAATGAGAGGCATGTGGTATCTCAAAAACAAAAAACGAAAAACAAAAATGTACTACTACCTTACAAACTGGGCGACATGTCCTGGATGAACCGATCGAACACGCCCATAGCAAAGTCAACCTCCTTATGCGAATTCCCAAACATTTTAAACAATGGTTATGCTTATGCAGAAGAGATCAATTAAGGATCAGCAGTATATATATTACCTTGGGACGGTTCCAGTACCGATGGGAGAAGGCGAAGATAGTGAGCACGCGGATTCCCCAGTCGCATGAGAGCCGCACTGTCTCCTCCAGCGCGGGCTGCAAAGCGGCGTGCCCGGCCAACGTCGGCATGCCCCGTGCGTGCGCCCAACGCGAGTTCCCGTCAATGGCCACCGCCACATGGCATGGCAGAGACTCGGCCCGCAGCCCTACTGGGAGGATCCCCTCGGCCGGCGATCCGGTACTGGCCCGGACGCGCAGGCATGTTGGTACTGCAGTGCGCCTCGTTTGGTGAGAGCAGCTCGAGGCCCCTCACTGCTGGAAGGGTGAAGCAGCCGGAAAAGTGTTGCACGTTTGAAGAGGGGCTGCTTGGCGTGGCGGCAAGACAATGCATGGCTTCTTAGCGCTCTGTGGTCTCAGAGAGCTATCTCAAAAGTATGACTAGTACCATCATTATACAAGCCGATAGACTGATCCTGCGCGCTCAACACGATAAATGAGATGCTGGGTTTCACCCCCGTTTTTTCTTTTTGCGAGTGGCTCCACCCACGTTTTTCCTTTTGCCAGTGGCTCCACCCACGTTGGAAGGTGAAGATTGAGATCGAGAGAGAGAGAGAATCAATAATGAACAGTAATCTCAAAACAGGGGTTCTCTATTAATAACAATGATGATACATATACTGGTACAAAGGGACGCCAGTGAAGAGGCGTCTTTACAGGGGAGACGCTAGTGAAGGATGACGTATGTTGCAATAGAGAGAAACAGGGATGCATCTCTCCAGGTGAGATAACCGCATCACGGTTACTATTGGATTTATATAATTATTAAACATGTGCTTAATTAATTGCTAACGCTCCCTTGATTCACACACTTGTCCATGCAGAATCATAATCTTGATTAGAGACTCCTCCAAAAACACTATGGGAAAAATATGAGGAGTGTATTGTTTGATATGTTGCCAAAACTCCTTCAAGCCAAGTGGAAAAAATAAGGAGAAAATGGTGCAACATGTAATGGTTGTTGCCCCTTTCAACTCAATATGAGAAACCCATAGAATTTAGAGGACAATACATATGTTGTATATACTTTCCTGAAAACCCTAGTGGGGAAAACAGAAAGTATGACATATGATTTTGTGTTGATATTACCTTGTTAAAAACCTGGATGAGAACCTGTAAAAATAAACTCATAAAGGAAGAAAGACTATAATATGATGCGTTGAACATGAGTAATTCAGGAACATGTTTCTGAATTAGTGAAGACTTCATGAACAAATCAGCAAGGTTGTCCCATGATTTGACTTGCAAGATGTGCAATACAGTGACATTTCTTATTATGTAACATGTTTGTATCCGGGCAACACAAGCAACATTAACTTTGAGAGAATGGTTGGTGGATGTAACCACTAAGAACTGTTTCGAAGACTTCCATGGGATGACTACCACACCTAGTAAGAACACAAAACTTGTCTACGCTCTGAAATAGTGAGGGTTTGATCGACTTATTCAATGATATTGGTGTCCAGATTTATCTGAAACTGGAAAATTAGGACAAGATGTATGATGCCTTGGAAATATCAAAAGATATTCCTGAGCACCAACCAATTATGTGTGCTGGGTCCAATGACACTATGATATGGAACTTTGTGTCCCAATTTCGCATTTTCATCAACTCACGGTTTTAATGGATCTTTCTCTACATCTAGAGATTGAACAACCGTGGTAATTACAGATGAATAAGACTTGTCCATAATGAATACAACTATACATTTTGGATATAGACAAATAGTGTATCATAATGTATGAGCGAAGGTGCTCAAGGTTTTACACAAATCCTTCATCTCAAATTTCGTCGTTTAGATGATCACGTGCTTCGTCAACACGGGAGTAATCCTTTGTGTGAAAAACACACATGGATAATCATCATTGTAGGAGTGATCCTTGTGTATAAGAAACTAACTATGTCGGTTGTACCAAATGTACCGATAACAATAAGCCGTATGGTGACTTACTGATTTTTACACAATACATGTTGTGTTTTGCATTTTGATTAAGAATTAAGATTCCATCAAGAGTACTTATGTCTGAATCTAGTGATCCACATGGATATGTAATCACTGCATAGATATATGATTTTGTACTGTCAATGATATAAGGTATCAGAAAGAGATTCCACCTCTGGAGAATAGTTTGGTATCTACGTGAACCATTGTGCTATAAGACTTGCTCAATGTTTCACCACCTCGTTGTTCTCATCATGTTTCCAGAATAAAACTGGTGTAGGTATATACTGCTTTGTGAATACCTTCCCATTATTGAGTGAGTCAGATTATTTCTAACAAGATTGCATTTTTCTATTTGTGTTGAGTCTGAGTGTTGTTCACACTTTGCATGCCCATGTTCTTTGGATCTAAATCACTCGAAAGATTGCTTGCAATCTAGTTGAGAAATGTATGTCGACAATTGTAAATTTTCGGTTATATGTCTCCAGAATCTATATATTTATATATAGTTGATGGCAATATCATTATCCATGGTGACTATTTGCGATTTCCTAATGCGGTTGAGTCGGGTATTCCGATGTGCCAGTCATTGTGTGGACTATTACCTGGGTTGATGGAGGATGCCCATCTGGGTGTATACTACCCATTAGAGGTCTTGCAACGTGAAGTTGATGATATAGTTTACACTCATTCCACCATTGTTCAAATCGGACAATCCCTATATTCCAAGAAATCACTTTGATCTTTTCACTAATGACTAACAAATGCAGAAGATTACAAATACCTTTGTTTAGTTTGTTTCTATGGGAAAGGGATCAACAAAGGAAAGGAAATGAAGTTATACATTGAAATATGAAGTCGAATAAAGATAGTTGACCATGCTTTTATTGTTTCCATCCTGAAGTGTGCGCTTGTTTTGGGTTTATGATGCCATTGGCCGGGGCCATTATTTTTTTAGCCCGCTGGGTAAAAGCATATACTAGTGCTACACAAATTAGTGTCGTGCATTAGTGGTAGATCTGGCAAGGTGTGACATTCGTATTTCCTTCCTTTTTGTGTGGAATTGTACATTTTTTGTAGTGGGTCCTACCTTGTTTGGGTCTATTCGGGGTGACGCTGGTCCATACAACAGGGCCAATGAGCTGCGAGGTCGCATTAAATGCATCAATCAACTATCGCACGACATGTCCTGACAAGTGGAAACCCACATAGATTCGAACAATCCTGCTAAATAGGACCCATGCATGCCAGTCAAACGTGAGTGATCACTACAATAAATTGCACGACCCTCTATGGCTCTGGGATTCGGTTGGAACCAAGCCCAACAGCAAAAACAACCTGCCTAGGCCTCTATGTTATGCCCAGTGGAAGCCTTCTTTCCCCTTTGGTGATCCCCTCTTTGTAGCCGAGCGCACATCGGTATCAGGAAATGACCGTGACCGGAGTCAAACACACGACACAAACTAACAAAAAGGACCATCGGTATGTGTTGATGTGGCTCCTATGGTCCGATGGGATGGATAATGATCTCCATGGCTCTCTGCGCCACATCTTGCACCAGCCACACAACCCACTCTGCCCCGTTGCTCTATACCCAGCGAAATCCTTCTCTTTGTTTTGGCATTCCCCTCTTTGTAGCCGGAATTAGATCTCAAGCTCACAAAGTATGATAATGATCTCGTCATGTGGCCTTGCGCTTCAAGCTGATCGACTTATGAAATGAGTTACCATTCAAAGCTTTGAGGTGTCTTGCACTGGTGGGTGATGTAATTTATTGAAGAAATGTTTTGGAGTGATATTGTGTTCTTTGAAGGGTTCTCTAACATGAGTTTTCCAAGCCGGGCAAGAAGCCGAGAATACGTCAAGTAGCCATATCCCGCAAATCATTACCCGTGACATCCCGCGTTCGCTCACTGAGCACGGAGCAAGTTGTTACCCATCCCATCCCACTCCGACCCATCGAGCACATTGTATAAAGAAGCCAAAGCAAGCATTACCCATCCAATCCCACACCAACCGAATGACACTGATTGGACCACACCACCTCCGCCTTGGCAAATGCTCTGAGCCATCGTAATCGACAGTGCGACCAACAAGAGCCAAGTAAGCCCGCCAAACATGCTAGCCGTCCATGTGCAGCTACGTCAGGATACTGGGCAGGTAATGCCCTTCCATAGGCAGCCCCTAGGGCCGACACCCACATGTATCTTCCCTCATAGGGTGCTTGATATATTCTCCCACGAGGACTTGGCTTCCGAGGTACTTAGTCTCAAAGGAGCTTGGCAATCAAGGCGCCACTTGCCTTACACTCTACACTCAACGGGTGCAGGGCGCACCATCTGGACCGACTCGGTCCATGTCCCAATAGTTCAGGATTGGAATTTGCTCCTACGGTGACAAAGAGATTAAGTTTGGGACCACTTGGTATGGCAATGCACCAAGTCAAATGGAATAGTTACGAGCGTGAGGACAAGAAGACCACACAGTAAAACCCAATCCAGGTCCAACGATGAAATGACCGAAAGGAGACGACCAAGACCAGCAACATGCCAGTCCATCACACACCGATCAACGACCAGGAAGACAATGGTTGAAACCCCCAACGAGGCATGTACTCTCACCCGTGCCGATGTCATCATGTGACAACCGAACACCCACCTGGCACGACGCGAGGAAGGACCCACCAAAATCAGCTACATCCCACGGCGATGGAAAGTCGAGCAGACATCCAAAAACACACTCCAGCGACATTGAGAGGCTGAATAGGAAAACCCCTCTTGATCTGAACAAGACCAATCGGATGGGGTGATAGTAAGGATTCATAATGTACCAAAATCAAATCGTTGGGGCCATGAGGTGCATTCATTAAACACCCAATGAATTGGTCTAGATAAATCCTTAATAATCGAGGTAACCCCGCAAGACTGAAGGCCTTGGCTGGACAACAGACTCACGATGTAGGTTGTTGATCGCTCTTGACCTTATTTAGATGCATCTCACACAACTACACGTTCATAACGGTGTCTACCAGTACCATGTTGGAAATCAAGACAAGATCCTAATTGCAAGTATAAGGTTGTAAATAAAGTCTTCATGCCCTAGCCTATTTCATTCCATAAGTCTCTCTTTTAAAGTAAACTGTGATAATTCAGTTCGAGGAACTAAAACTTCTAATGACAACAATTGCTTGTTTGAATCCATGTCTAATATAAGTACTTCCTACAGGTTGATGCGAAGGGTCACCCTTGGGTAAAAAAGGTAGGGACTATCTACATCCAACCATTCGTTAGCACAAAAGCAGGGGGTTACCAATACTATTTGCTTTAGTGATTATATTCGTAAAACAAACTTGATAAAAATATTACACCTATTAATTGCCTTATCATTAATCACCCCAACCCAGTAGGTCATAAGGTGCACTTTCAAGAACTAAAGGTGCCAAAGGAAACTCGAAGGAAGAAGGGAGGAAGGTGAAGGGATGGGAGGAGCAAGGCACGTGAGTGTCTTCTCTGTTCGGGTAATTAACAAGGCCCACCAGGGCGACCGCACCCAAGAAAAAGGTTGAACAAGAGCTTCCATTTTTGGCAATGGAGGCTTGTGCATTTTGGTAGTTTCCATAATAGAAGACTAGTAGATCGGTGCGTGCTACAGATGTTTGTTTTGTAGCACTATCGATAAGAGAATTCAAACAATCATATGATAGAGAAACAACAATATCACTAGAATCAACAATGAGAGTAGATAAGAAAATGTCATGGATGATCATAAATTGTCAGGCTCTGTCACCAAAGCATTTGTTCAATTTCAACACCTGATACAAGTACATTCCTGCAAAGTGCAGTGCTGATTACACTGGATTAAAGACATAGCAGTCTATTATAGAGAGGATAGAGTAGATGTTATTATGGGTCATTGCAAGTAGGAAGCAAATCATCCATGCAAGGAGTGTAGATGAAAGACTTATGTAAGGCCAGATATTGAGGATTAGAACATCCATCTGGGTAAAGTGATCCCAAGTAGCGCAACTTAGAGGTACCGAGGTAGTAAGCAAACCCATATAAGCTACGGGTCACTAGGAAAGCAATCTCCTTGTTTGGATGGTACCCCATAAAGCGTATGCCATTATTAGATATAATATATTGTTCCATATCTTCATCTAATTCTTCAGCCTCTTCTTCCTCAGAATCATCAGGATGACTTTCACCACTAGAGTCCCACTCGTTGTCTTCTCCATCACCCAACTCGTTGTCTTCTCCATCACGCAACCCTTGCGCTCTAGTGTAGCATCGTTGAAAAGATGGAATAAGTCCAAAATGACACTTTAGCTCCCACTCATGCACTAGACATGGTTTAGATTCCTCTCGTAGTACCCATGCTTGAAGTTGGGATCCATAGATGGTTGTGCAGTATACTCCATGTTTCGATTTCCCAAGATGCATTTCAGGCTCACAAGCAGTAATATTAGGCATCACCACTACTTCCGGGGATCTGATGACTACAGAAGTCTTCTCCAATGAAAACCTATTCATATGTGTTTTTCAAAAGCCTTTTAATGACTATACAAAAAGAACAATATTAATTTAGATGATTGTAGCTGATATTGCCACCATATATGCATCTTATGACCACATGATTGGCAGATCATCTGCAACCTAGAGGGATTGCAATCCTCCCGTAAACTTATCACAATTTGTTTTTGCTAAAGATGGTGAAGTTAACGGCCAGAAACTAAATTTTATCTTCTGCTTATACTAATCGACGTTTGGACTTAAATTAGTTTCCGCAAAAGTGAGTTGTTCTGTTTTGTGGATTCTTACTGAGGATATTTGGACATGCAAGTTGAGATCTTTGACCATGACCTACTTAGGATTCCTACAGATAAGAGAATTTAAATGCTTCATGGAAACCTATAGAAAAATGACTAGTGTTAGCAGGGCAAGCTCCTTTCCATTAGAGGGAGACTTTGCCTAGAGAAATTGAAAGTCAACTGGATGTATTTAGTAAATGTTTGTTTTGGCAAGAGGATTTGGAAAACTACCAAATGCATAGTGAATGAGGGACTATAGGTAAACCTAAAGATATGGGAGGATTAGGAGTTTTGAAACTGGATTTGATAAATATAAGCTTACTTGGAAAATGGTTGTGAAAATTAGAGTTGATCAAGGTGTTTGGCGAGATGTTCTCAAGAAAACCTATCTTGAGAATATTACTCTGACCCAATCCCCGTAAACCAAATAACAGACCAATCTCTGTTTTGCTCCAAGTTAATGGAAATTAAAGATCTCTCAAAAAAATCTTCTGAAATGGATAGTCCTAATGGAAAAAATGAGTGGCTCTAGGAGGATAAGTTTAACAGGATAAACCCTTAAACAAAACTTTCTCTGAGCTTTTCACTATCACTTTCCCTCACAACATCATGCTAGATACAGTGATGAATATAGGCTTGGATGGCTTAAGTTTCATAAGAAATATTTGGAGGCATTACAAAGATCGGCGGGCACAAATGGAAAAGCTAATTAGTGATGTAAGTATTTTAGAGATATATAATTTTATTTGGATTCGTGGATCCAATGGTGTTTACTTTGTCAAATCCTTCTATTTAGAACTACATTGTGATATTCCTCTGTTCCCAAAGAAATATTTATGGAACTAAAGCTTCTGTTCAAGATTAAAATCTCATGTTGGCTAGTGCTTCACATAACCATTTGGAGTGGAGATGTTTGGTTGCATAGAGGGTGGACTAAGTAGAAATGATTGTTTTGTGATGCTCAAGAGATAATTGATCACCTTTTCATTTCATGTTCGATGGCACATTCTGTAAGCGGGGTTTATAGTGTGCCATGAACTTTCATATGTGATGAATGGATTGGGAAATTTCTTCTGTGGTAGGGTAAAATGTTCCCTGCCGATGTGGCGGAAGTCATCTAGGCTCGGAGTTAAGTTGTGAATAATGACAGTGATTTTCTAGATGATCCTACTGCTATTATATAACATATATGTTGTTGTATTCATTTGTGGTCAAATTTGCAAAAGGAAAATGTAAGATGTTCTCCCAAAAGAATCCAAAAAACTACAGGAGCTAGTTCATAGGCTAGGCAACAACTGCCCAGACATTGAAATGACGAATGGTTTGATTCAAGCTACTGTTACTCTTGTTGAAGTAGGTGATCCTGATGGATTCATGCTACTTCTCTGAGTCCTAGTGTGATTTTCCGTTCACATCATGGCATGTTTCATATTGTTGAAGATGATAGAGTGCATAAGAAATCTTTTGTAATTTCTGCTAAGCATGTAGAGTATAGGAGCGTCTATTACTAAGTTGCCTGAAAAAGGTTCAGGTTTTAGTCAATTGTTGCATCATGACTTCATCTTCCTCGCTTTCCACCTAACGGCTTAGTTCACCCTCGTGGATCTACCCTCGCTAGGTGACGAACCATTGTCCCCACCACCTGGAAACTTTGCTGCCTCACCATGCCCTTCCCAAGCTACCACCGCCTCAGACATCCCTCTAACACCTCCCCCAGTTTCTCTATCACCAGCACCCTCTACCCCCCGCACCATAGCCACACCAACCATCGCTTCGCCTCCACCAGCGATACCGCAACAAGCCATGTTGTCCCATTCTTCGGCTAATTCCCCGCACCATAGCCACACCAACCATCGCTTCGCCTCCACCAGTGACACCTCAACAAGCCATGTTGTCCCTATCTTCGGCTCATTCCCCGCACCATAGCCACACCAACCATCGCTTTGCCTCCACCAGTGACACCACAACAAGCCATGTTGTCCCTATCTTCGGCTCATTCCGGACCAACCTTAACTAGTAATGTCATGGCTAGCCAGGCCATCTTCATCGCCGACTCGGCGCCTGCACAAAATCTACTACCGACTGCAAATTTCCAGGCGCCTGAAGAATATCAAACACGGTATATAACTCTTTGTGTGAGTTATAACATGATGGTGTTTAGGTCCTTCTCTCCCCTATGATGATATGATGATCAAGAGAGGAATTCTAGTTTTCAATTCTTCCATACTATTTATGCAGAACTGTATGGTATAAAATGGTATAAATTAATTGGTTGGTTCGTTAACAAATTGCAGAGGAGATGTACCTTATGATGAAACCAGTGGGGCAATGAAGATAGAATGCCCCTCGCCAGTACACGGCGTGGCGCTTTCGTTCATTGATTCGATCCGCCCACGTGGCCACTGTTGTTGCATCTCCTTCTCGGATAAATGTCATGTCATCCCACTGGCCACTTCTCGAGCAGTACACTTTCACCGTGTACAGAGACGGCGGCCATTCCATCCATTGATCATGCCTGTTGGGCTCGGGGAAGAAGAAGACGCTGTAGTGCAGCGACTCGGTGGGGTCGAACAGGAGGTAGTAGGCGCCGGGGCGATCTGAGGGCAAAGGGGGAAGCTCCGCCCACCGCCGCGTCGTGGGGTTGCACACGTACACCGCGTACTCGCCCTCGTACAGGAGGAGGCCGTTGCGGTGGTCGAGGACGATCCCCCGCCCCGTGTCCACCTCCGGTGGGATCATGAAATCGAGCGCCGTGACGTCGAGGCCGATGCCCGTAGGGCCGGCCCCGCAAGGGAAGAAGTAGGGCCGGTCCTCGTAGGAGAAGTTGATGATGATGCCGCCGACGTGGTGCGGCACCCGGTGCTCCACCGCGAGCATCAGCCCGTTGGAGTCCACGGCGGCGCGCCAGCCCTTGCGGACGGCCCGGCACGTAGCGATGCCCCGCGGCGGGAGGCGGCGAAGGATCTCAGCGAGCAGTTCCATGGGGAGACGATCCATGGCGGACATGGTGGGCAGCGCGATTGCGGCGTCGTCCTCGGCTAGGGTTTGGGCGTCGTCCTCGGCTAGGGTTTGGGCGGCGGCGGCCGCCGCCGCAGCCTCCTGCGCGTCACTCATCTGTCAGGGTCAAGGATTGGTCAGGGTTTGCTTCCGCTTTCTGTTTGCAGGCTTTATAATAAAACAAAGACGCATCAGGCTTCGTTTCTGTTGCGGTCCACCTATAAGCCCAGTAGGCCCGACCCAACATATAGCTTTGCCCGGCGATTTTTTTTCTTCTAAAAGAAGCTTCGTTTAAAAGTTAAATTTACAGCACGTTTCCCAAATTATCAGTGTACTACTATTTTACTTTATTTGTATATAAAATGAAGAGTAAATTGTAAAATTCCTTATGTTCCTCGTCAAGGAAAAATAATTCCAACAAAAGGATGTGTGCGAGAGGCCTCGCAACATTTCGATATAAGATATTGAAAGTCGTCCCCTACTCATCTCTAAGACCAACTTGGCCAAGGATGCATGCGTCAGCTTTCATGGCGAAAGAAAAATAAGGACCGACATATCATGTCATGCGGTTGTATTATTTTGTTACCAACATAAATTACAAGGAAATACACATTGAAATGTAGGTGTATGCACTAGCCAACAGCCAGTAGAGAAAATACATCACATATATTTTCAGATTTACAAGTGTGGTGGATAGAGTGCAACATTTTCTAATTATAATGGATTGACGTACGTTATGATGAGACCACTGCGACAAATCCTGATAAGTTGGGTCCAAAAACAGATATAGTATGTTTTTAACTATATAATATGTTTTTGGTCCCTCAAGTTTCCCAAAAGTATAAACTTAGTCCCTTAAGAATTTTTGGTAGACATTTCGTCCTTCAAGTCTCAAAACCTAATACGTTTGGTCCAAAACTAGATATGTTTTAAACTATACAGTATGCCCTCAGGTTTCCCAAAAGTATAGTCCCTTAAGATTTTTTTTGATAGACATATGGTCCTTCAAGTCACAAAACCTGATAATTTGGTCCAAAACCAGATTTTGAGCACGTTGACCGAGTTTGACCATGTTGGCAGGTTTGGCCGATGAATAGTAAATTCAAAAAAAAAAATCCCCCTCTCACAAGTCTGGAAGTGTTGTGGCGCCGTCCGTGAGGGGGGCACACCCCGGACACGCGTGTTGGGCGTTTGCAACCACCACAGCACTTCATGACTTGTGAGAGGCCGCCTACGCAAGATTTGGCGGCATGCTAGCCCCCAGAGGCCACTGGCCACAGCCGTAGACGCGCGGAGGGCAATCCGCGTAGAGGGAATTTTTCGGATACTTCTCCATCACCAAAAATTATGAAAAAATATCATCGTTCCTATAGCACATGTGCCCATATCGTGCAAAAAACTCATGATTTTATCGCGCTCCGAGTATTTAATAATATTCACGCTGCATCGTTACCGCAGAACGTCTACTACCGTGTCATCGCCGTCCGTGAGGGGGGGCCACGCCCCGGAGACGCGTGCCACCCCTTCGGACATGACACCACACCATCCCGCATGTATGAGGGCCCGGTGCGACGCTCCGGTGGCATGCTACCCCCCCAGGCCCCCCGTCCCGCCTAACCCTGTAGCGTTTGACCACGAGATCTAGCCCTTTGACTTTGCACGGACGGGCTTTGACCAGCGGACCTCCCCACCCGGTTGTGTTAGGTCAGCCCATAGGAACACTTTGGAGCAACAACCGGGCCAGACCCACAGCAAGATCCCCTCTGTGTAGACCCGATGCGTCCGTTCCCCCCTCCAGGTGCCGGCGGCGGCGCCGTCCGTGAGGGGTGCACACCCCGGACACGCGTGCCGCCTCTTCGAACATGCCACAACACCACCCCGCATGTATGAGGGGCCGGTGCGACGCTCCGGTGGCATTGCTACCCCCAGGGCCCCCGTCCCGCCTAACCCTGGAGCGGTTGACCACGAGATCTAGCCCTTTAACTTTTCACGGACCGGATTTAAACAGTGGACCTCTCCACCCGGCTGTGTCAGGTCAGCCCAGAGGGACACCTGGGAGCAACATCCGGGGCCAAACCGACAACTACATCCCCTCCGTGTAGACCCGATGCGTCCGTTTCCCCCCTTCAAGTGCCGGCGGCGGCGCCGTCCGTTAGGGGGATCACGCCCCGGAGACGCGTGCCGCCTCTTCGGACATGCCACAGCACCACCCGGTTGTGGTAGGTCATCCCATAGAAACACTTCGGAGATGCGTCCCCTCCGTATAGACCCGATGCGGCTGTTTCCGCCCTCTAGATGCCGGCGGCGGCGCTGTCCGTGAGGGGGGCACACCGCGGCGCTGCCCTCCAGATGTTTCAGCATAGCTGTTTTTGATTTTAATAAAATATAATGTCCTATATTCAAAAGAACATGACGGCACATTATTAATGTGCTCGAAAAAAAATACAAACTATATATATATATATATATATTCATAATCTATGAAAAAATTTACAAACTACACATATATTCATATAATACATAAAAAAGCATAAAAACATATGTAAAAAGCATAAAAACATATGTAAAAAAAGCATTAAAAACATATGTAAAAAAGCATGAAAACATATGTAAAAAAAAGCATAAAAACATATGTAAAAAAACACATGTAAAAGAAATAACTATGTCGACAGCATTGCCGTCGGCATACATACGGCAGGGTTTAGGCGGGCGCCGTGCCGCGGATCGATGACGTGGCACCTATGCCGACGGCTGCCGTCGGCATACCTACGCCGCGAATCAGTGACGTGGCGTGCGGAGGTATGCCAACGGCCGCCCGTCCCGACCGTCGGCATAGCTTTGACGCCGTTAGCCGCTGGTCACGGGCGGGGTTGCCGGGCCCACATGTATGCCGACGGCTGGCTTATGCCGACGGCAACTGTCGGCGTTTATTAAACTATATCGACGGCTGATCTGTGCCGACGATTGCCGTCGGTGTAGGTAGGGGTAGCCCGACGGCAAGGATAAGCCGACGGTCAGGACTAGGCTGTCGGCATAGATCCAAGTAGGCCGACGGCTGCCGTCGGCGTAGAGCCGTTTTCCGGTAGTGAGGGAAAATATATAAGCTGAAATTTTATGACAACCAAGATACTTGTGCGCGCTAGGTGCATGTAAATTTTGTTGTTAAATAACATCCGAGAAGCTCTAGCAAAAAAACACAATTTTGCCATTTTTTGTTAGCCAAACTTTTTTTTGCCACGAGCTCCTCAAATGTGTAAACACCAGAAACAATTTCACGCACGCAAGCATCTTGGTTGCCACAAAATTTCAGCCTTTTTTTTGATTATTTTGCTATTCGAATTTACTGTTCATTGGTCAAACCCGGTCAACATGGCTGGTCAAAAATAGCTCACTCGGTTTCCCAGTTGAATTGTTGTGATTAACCGACCAACCATTGACTGGTGGACCATTGACCTTTTTGGGAAAATACGAAAACAATGTAAATTCAAAAAATCTCAAAAAAAACAAAAAAGGTTCATGAATTCTACAAAGTTATTTTTTTAAAGATCACAAAAATCAGAAAAAAAAATCATCAATTATGAAAAGTTCATATATTTTGAAAAAAAGTTCACAAAATTTCAAAATAAAAGTAAAGAAAAATAAACAATAAAATAGAGAATAAAAAGGAAGATTAAAAGAAAAGAAATAGAAAAGAAAAAAACAAAAAAAAACCACTTCAGAAAACAACCAAAATCGAGAAAAAAAATTGGTTGGGAAGCTTCAAAACCGGGAAGAACTCTCTCCCATTACACCCTTAGATAGGCTGGTCCAGGTCGGAGTGCCTGCGCTAGTTAACGAAATGCATGTTCTTTTAAACACTAATGGAATGCATGTTATCTGACGCATAAGGCGCCAGATAGTATTCGGGGTCGTTACGGTGGTTCCTTACGTAGTTCAGGATTATGTGACAGGATACTAATTTAGTTGCACGGTCCAGCCCATCTGATCCTCAAAGTGGCCCACTGGAGGCTCATCAACGAGGTGTATAGCTACGAAATCACTAATTGAGGAGCGCTCCTCGCAACGATTAGTCGGGGAGCGCTCCGCGCGCGCCAAGTGTCACGCGCGGAGCGGTCGAGAGACTTTTTCGAGGCGCTCCGCGTGCGACACTTGTCGCACGCACGGCGTCTCCCGTGTTTTCCGCTTTCTGGTTTCCCTTTCCGGTTTTTCCTTTTTTCACTTTAGTCCTTATATTTTTAATGTTTTGTAAAACCTTTTCATCTGTTTTGAGATCTGTTTTCTCTCTGCTGTGGGCGAACCGTCATGGAGCACTGTTCCTTCTTTGCCGTCGTCTTCGTCCGTCGCGGCCGCCGCTCTTGTCGCATGGTTACGACGGCCCCTGTCCCGGCAGCCGCGCTTGTTGCCTGGTTTTACGGCGGTCCTTCTTTAGCGTCGACCGTGCTTCCCCGTTCGCGTGATCGTCGTTCCCTACCGGTTGCCTTTGTGGGTTCCCTGTTTCCCTTTAACGTTTCTCTTTTTGTTCCCATTATATTTCCAGGATATGGAGATTTATGGGGTAGTTACGGGTGGGGACTACCAACACTATCAGATGTCAAGTTTCAACTGGGTTTTGTGTGATTAGTTCTTGATAATCATTGTGTTCCTTGCAGTTATGGCTTGTCCTTTTTGCCGTATGCCTGGTGGCCCGTGTTCTTCTGTTGATTCTTCTGTAGATGGGTTCAGTGCGGTCCTGGATCGGCGTTGTTGGAGGCGTGTTGTAAGAGTACCATTTTATAATTGTTCAATTTTTGGCACACACGTTTATTTCTTTTGGTGCTGCTCATGCTGTCTAGGTTTTGATTATGATCCTTGTTTTGATTTGTTCTGCAGTATGTTCCGTGCAGTGTTGGAGCTCATCTTGCTCGTTACATCGAGGAGTGCAGGGCTTTAGCCATAAGGAGGGGTGACGAAGATACTGATCTTGCTTTTCAGTGCAATGAGGGTTATTTGTATGGTGTTTTGTTTAGTCATGGTCGGTTGAGGAGTAAATTCCATGGTCCTTCCTGGGAACGATTGGTCAGTGATTATGGTGTTCGTTCACGTGATATAATGACCATTAGGCTTGAACACTATGGAACATGGATTGGTATTGATTTTTATCGTGTTGGTCGTGGAGATGCGTTGTCTCCTTTACCTTCTGTTGGTAAGGTTTATTTTTAAGGAAGTTTTTAGCTTGTTTTATTGCACATGATGATTTTTCTGTTCCCTTGAGCATGTGTAATTATATTTTGTAGCTCTTGATGGTTTGAGCGACTCCGAGATGGAACTTGTTGGGAGTTGTCATTACACCCGTGGTGTTTTTCTTAATTATCAGCAGATGTATTTCATGAGGTGTCAACTCTTTGATGATGTCTATATACCCTGTTGTCCTTTTGTTCGCAGGATTGATTCCATGAATGTTAATGGTTATCATATGGTCAGATTTTGTTCCACCGTTTTTATTTGTTTTTGTTTATTTATTTATTTTTATTATCTCTTCTATTTATAGTTTTTAATTTTTGTTCTATTTCTGATAGCTTGATGTTTTTGTCAGGTTATTCCTGGTATTGTTGTGAGGAGTTTGAAGGAGTTTGCGACTTTTCCTAGGACTGGCGTTTTAACCCTTGAAGTTACTTTGGAATCTGGTGATGATGATGTATATGTGAGCACTCCTTGCTCCTACTTCATTGGCTTGGGTAGTAGAATGGTGTTCAAACAGGAAGCTTTCAGTGATTTTCTCCAGGCATCGTCTATTGAAGTAAACAGCTTGGTGCTAATAACTTTCAAAGAGCGTGATGGGAGGCTTGTTGTTATCTTCAATCTTCTGCCGCAGTGATGTTAGTTATAGCCTTTGAACATAAATGGATTTTGTTTAAAAATCTATGCTACGGGTTAATGTTGTCTTGATATATGAAACGATATGAACCTAAGAACCTAAGTGTTCATTGTTGTTGTATGTTTGTAGAAGAGGTATGGCTGTGCATCTCTTTTGAAGATGTTCTTTTGGACGGATGTTATTTAATTGGGGTTATTGTTTTGAATACAGTAGAGGCACGTGTGGTTTTTACTATGAGGCACGGCTGTGTATCTCTTTTATGTGAGGCACGTGGATTAAGCAAATGAAGGCACGGAATTGAAGTCAGTGCAGGCATGGTCGTGAGGAGGCACGTGAAGGAAATATGCCCTAGAGGCAATAATAAAGTTATTATTTATTTCCTTATATCATGATAAATGTTTATTATTCATGCTAGAATTGTATTAACCGGAAACATAATACATGTGTGAATACATAGACAAACTTAGTGTCACTAGTATGCCTCTACTTGACTAGCTCGTTAATCAAAGATGGTTATGTTTCCTAACCATGAACAAAGTGTTGTTATTTGATTAACGAGGTCACATCATTAGTTGAATGATCTGATTGACATGACCCATTCCATTAGCTTAGCACCCGATCGTTTAGTATGTTGCTATTGCTTTCTTCATGACTTATACATGTTCCTATGACTATGAGATTATGCAACTCCCGTTTGCTGGAGGAACACTTTGTGTGCTACCAAACGTCACAACGTAACTGGGTGATTATAAAGGAGCTCTACAGGTGTCTCCAATGGTAGATGTTGGGTTGGCGTATTTCGAGAATAGGATTTGTCACTCCAATTGTCGGAGAGGTATCTCTGGGCCCTCTCGGTGATGCACATCACATAAGCCTTGCAAGCATTGCAACTAATGAGTTAGTTGCGGGATGATGTATTACGGAACGAGTAAAGAGACTTGCCGGTAACGAGATTGAACTAGGTATTGGATACCGACGATCGAATCTCGGGCAAGTAACATACCGATGACAAAGGGAACAACGTATGTTGTTATGCGGTCTGACCGATAAAGATCTTCGTAGAATATGTAGGAGCCAATATGGGCATCCAGGTCCCGCTATTGGTTATTGACCGGAGACGTGTCTCGGTCATGTCTACATTCTTCTCGAACCGTAGGGTCCGCACCCTTAACGTTACGATGACAGTTATTATGAGTTTATGCATTTTGATGCACCGAAGATTGTTCGGAGTCCCGGATGTGATCATGGACATGACGAGGAGTCTCAAAATGGTCGAGACATAAAGATTGATATATTGGAATCCTATGTTTGGATATCGGAAGTGTTCCGGGTGAAATCGGGATTTTACCGGAGTACCGGGAGGTTACCGGAACCCCCCGGGAGCTATATGGGCCTTAGTGGGCTTTAGTGGAAAGGAGAAAGGGGCAGCCCAAGGTGGGCCGCGCGCCTCCCCCCTCCCCTAGTCCTATTAGGACAAGGAGAGGTGGCCGGCCCCCTCTCTCTCTTTCCCCCCTCGAGGAATCCTATTCCAACTAGGATTGGGGGGGGGGGATCCTACTCTCAGAGGGAGTAGGACTCCTTTGGCGCGCCCTCCTTGGCCGGCCGCCCCCTCCCCCTTGGCTCCTTTATATACAGAGGCAGGGGGGCACCCTAGGACACACAAGTTGATCCTTGAGATCGTTCCTTAGCCGTGTGCGGTGCCCCCTGCCACCATATTCCACCTCGATCATATTGTAGCGGTGCTTAGGCGAAGCCCTGCGACGGTAGAACATCAAGATCGTCACCACGCCATCGTGCTGACGGAACTCCTCCCCGATGCTTTGCTGGATCAGAGCCCGGGGATTGTTATCGAGCTGTACGTGTGCTAAGAACTCGGAGGTGCCGGAGTAACGGTGCTTGGATCGGTCGGATCGGGAAGACGTACGACTACTTCCTCTACGTTGTGTTAACGCTTCCGCAGTCGGTCTGCGTGGGTACGTAGACAACACTCTCCCCTCTCATTGCTATGCATCACCATGATCTTGCGTGTGCGTAGGAATTTTTTTGAAATTACTGCGTTCCCCAAGAGTGGTATCAGAGCCTAGGTTTTATATGTTGATGTTATATGCACGAGTAGAACACAAGTGAGTTGTGGGCGATATAAGTCATACTGCCTACCAGCATGTCATACTTTGGTTCAGCGGTATTGTTGGACGAGACGACCCGGACCAACATTACGCGTACGCTTACGCGAGACCGGTTCCCCCGACGTGCTTTGCACATAGGTGGCTTGCGGGCGACTGTCTCTCCAACTTTAGTTGAACCGAGTATGGCTACGCCCGGTCCTTGCGAAGGTTAAAACGGAGTCAAATTGACAAACTATCATTGTGGTTTTGATGCGTAGGTGAGATTGGTTCTTGCTTAAGCCCGTAGCAGCCACGTAAAACTTGCAACAACAAAGTAGAGGACGTCTAACTTGTTTTTGCAGGGCATGTTGTGATGTGATATGGTCAAGGCATGATGCTGAATTTTATTGTATGAGATGATCATGTTTTGTAACCGAGTTATCGGCAACTGGCAGGAGCCATATGGTTGTCGCTTTATTGTATGCAATGAGATCGCGATGTAATACTTTACTTTATCACTAAACGGTAGCGATAGTCGTAGAAGCATAAGATTGGCGAGACGACAACGATGCTACGATGGAGATCAAGGTGTCGCGCCGGTGACGATGGTGATCATGACGGTGCTTCGGAGATGGAGATCACAGGCACAAGAAGATGATGACCATATCATATCACTTATATTGATTGCATGTGATGTTTATCCTTTATGCATCTTATCTTGCTTTGATTGACGGTAGCATTATAAGATGATCTCTCACTAAATTATCAAGAAGTGTTCTCCCCGAGTATGCACCGTTGCCAGAGTTCGTCGTGCCCAGACACCACGTGATGATCGGGTGTGATAAGCTCTACGTCCATCTACAACGGGTGCAAGCCAGTTTTGCACACGCAGAATACTCGCGTTATACTTGACGAGCCTAGCATATGCAGATATGGCCTCGGAACACGGAGACCGAAAGGTCGAGCATGAATCATATAGTAGATATGATCAACATAATGATGTTCACCATTGAAAACTACTCCATCTCACGTGATGATCGGTTATGGTTTAGTTGATTTGGATCACGTGATCACTTAGAAGATTAGAGGGATGTCTATCTAAGTGGGAGTTCTTAAGTAATATGATTAATTGAACTTAAATTTATCATGAACTTAGTCCCTGATAGTATCTTGCTTGTTTATGTTGATTGTAGATAGATGGCTCGTGCTATTGTTCCGTTGAATTTTAATGCGTTCCTTGAGAAAGCAAAGTTGAAAGATGATGGTAGCAATTACACGGACTGGGTCCGTAACTTGAGGATTATCCTCATTGCTGCACAGAAGAATTACGTCCTGGAAGCACCGCTGGGTGCCAGGCCTGATGCTGGAGCAACACCAGATGTTATGAACGTCTGGCAGAGCAAAGCTGATGACTACTTGATAGTTCAGTGTGCCATGCTTTACGGCTTAGAATCGGGACTTCAACGACGTTTTGAACGTCATGGAGCATATGAGATGTTTCAGGAGTTGAAGTTAATATTTCAAGCAAATGCCCGAATTGAGAGATATTAAGTCTCCAATAAGTTCTACAGCTGCAAGATGGAGGAGAACAGTTCTGTCAGTGAGCATATACTCAAAATGTCTGGGTATAATAATCACTTGATTCAATTGGGAGTTAATCTTCCAGATGATTGTGTCATTGACAGAATTCTCCAATCACTGCCACCAAGCTACAAGAGCTTCGTGATGAACTATAATATGCAAGGGATGAACAAGACTATTCCCGAGCTCTTCGCAATGCTGAAAGCTGCGGAGGTAGAAATCAAGAAGGAGCATCAAGTGTTGATGGTCAACAAGACCACTGGTTTCAAGAAAAAGGGCAAAGGGAAGAAGAAGGGGAACTTCAAGAAGAACAGCAAACAAGTTGCTGCTCAAGAGAAGAAACCCAAGTCTGGACCTAAGCCTGAAACCGAGTGCTTCTACTGCAAGCAGACTGGTCACTGGAAGCGGAACTGCCCCAAGTATTTGGCGGATAAGAAGGATGGCAAGGTGAACAAAGGTATATGTGATAGACATGTTATTGATGTGTACCTTACTAGAGCTCGCAGTAGCACCTGGGTATTTGATACTGGTTCTGTTGCTAATATTTGCAACTCGAAACAGGGACTACGGATTAAGCGAACACTAGCAAAGGACGAGGTGACGATGCGCGTGGGAAACGGTTCCAAAGTCGATGTGATCGCGGTCGGCACGCTACCTCTACATCTACCTTCAGGATTAGTATTAGACCTAAATAATTGTTATTTGGTGCCAGCGTTGAGCATGAACATTATATCTGGATCTTGTTTGATGCGAGACGGTTATTCATTTAAATCAGAGAATAATGGTTGTTCTATTTATATGAGTAATATCTTTTATGGTCATGCACCCTTGAAGAGTGGTCTATTCTTGTTGAATCTCGATAGTAGTAACACACATATTCATAATGTTGAAGCCAAAAGATGCAGAGTTGATAATGATGGTGCAACTTATTTGTGGCACTGCCGTTTAGGTCATATCGGTATAAAGCGCATGAAGAAACTCCATACTGATGGACTTTTGGAACCACTTGATTATGAATCACTCGGTACTTGTGAACCGTGCCTCATGGGCAAGATGACTAAAACGCCATTCTCCGGTACTATGGAGAGAGCAACAGATTTATTGGAAATCATACATACCGATGTATGTGGTCCGATGAATATTGAGGCTCGTGGCGGATATCGTTATTTTCTCACCTTCACAGATGACTTAAGCAGATATGGGTATATCTACTTAATGAAACACAAGTCTGAAACATTTGAAAAGTTCAAAGAATTTCAGAGTGAAGTTGAAAATCATCGTAACAAGAAAATAAAGTTTCTATCGTGGAGGAGAATATTTGAGTTACGAGTTTGGTGTACATTTGAAAAATTATGGAATAGTTTCGCAACTCACGCCACCCGGAACACCACAGCGTAACGGTGTGTCCGAACATCGTAATCGTACTTTATTAGATATGGTGCGATCTATGATGTCTCTTACAGATTTACCGCTATCGTTTTGGGGTTATGCTTTAGAGACGGCCGCATTCACGTTAAATAGGGCACCATCAAAATCCGTTGAGACGACGCCTTATGAACTATGGTTTGGCAAGAAACCAAAGTTGTCGTTTTGTAAAGTTTGGGGCTGCGATGCTTATGTGAAAAAGCTTCAACCTGATAAGCTCGAACCCAAATTGGAGAAATGTGTCTTCATAGGATACCCAAAGGAGACTGTTGGGTACACCTTCTATCACAGATCCGAAGGCAAGACATTCGTTGCTAAGAATGGATCCTTTCTAGAGAAGGAGTTTATCTCGAAAGAAGTGAGTGGGAGGAAAGTAGAACTTGACGAGGTAACTGTACCTGCTCCCTTATTGGAAAGTAGTACATCACAGAAAACTGTTTCAGTGACACCTACACCAGTTAGTGAGGAAGCTAATGATGATGATCATGAAACTTTAGATCAAGATACTACTGAACCTCGTAGATCAACCAGAGTAAGATCCGCACTAGAGTGGTACGGTAATCCTGTTCTGGAAGTCATGCTACTAGATCATGATGAACCTACGAACTATGAAGAAGCGATGGTGAGCCCAGATTCCGCAAAATGGCTTGAAGCCATGAAATCTGAGATGGGATCCATGTATGAGAACAAAGTATGGACTTTGGTGACTTGCCCGCTGATCGGCAAGCAATTGAGAATAAATGGATCTTCAAGAAGAAGACTGACACTGACGGTAATATTACTGTCTACAAAGCTCGACTTGTCGCAAAAGGTTTTCGGCAAGTTCAAGGGATTGACTACGATGAGACCTTCTCACCCGTAGCGATGCTTAAGTCTGTCCGAATCATGTTAGCAATTGCCGCATTTTATGATTATGAAATTTGGCAGATGGATGTCAAAACTGCATTCCTGCATGGATTTCTGGAAGAAGAGTTGTATATGATGCAACCAGAAGGTTTTGTCGATCCAAAGGGAGCTAACAAAGTGTGCAAGCTCCAGCGATCCATTTATGGACTGGTGCAAGCCTCTCGGAGTTGGAATAAACGCTTTGATAGTGTGATCAAAGCATTTGGTTTTATGCAGACTTTTGGAGAAGCCTGTATTTACAAGAAAGTGAGTGGGAGCTCTGTAGCATTTCTGATATTATATGTGGATGACATATTACTGATTGGAAATGATATAGAATTTCTGGATAGCATAAAGGGATACTTGAATAAGAGTTTTTCAATGAAAGACCTCGGTGAAGCTGCTTACATATTAGCCATAAAGATCTATAGAGATAGATCAAGGCGCTTAATTGGACTTTCACAAAGCACATACCTTGACAAGATTTTGAAGAAGTTCAAAATGGATCAAGCAAAGAAAGGGTTCTTGCCTGTGTTACAAGGTGTGAAGTTGAGTCAGACTCAATGCCCGACCACTGCAGAAGATAGAGAGAAAATGAAAGATGTTCCCTATGCTTCAGCCATAGGCTCTATCATGTATGCAATGCTGTGTACCAGACCTGATGTGTGCCTTGCTATAAGTTTAGCAGGGAGGTACCAAAGTAATCCAGGAGTGGATCACTGGACGGCGGTCAGGAACATCCTGAAATACCTGAAAAGGACTAAGGATATGTTTCTCGTATATGGAGGTGACAAAGAGCTCACCGTAAGAGGTTACGTTGATGCAAGCTTTGACACTGATCCGGACGATTCTAAATCGCAAACCGGATACGTGTTTACATTAAACGGTGGAGCTGTCAGTTGGTGCAGTTCTAAACAAAGCGTCGTAGCGGGATCTACATGTGAAGCGGAGTACATAGCTGCTTCGGAAGCAGCAAACAAAGGAGTCTGGATGAAGGAGTTCATATCCGATCTAGGTGTCATACCTAGTGCATCGGGTCCAATGAAAATCTTTTGTGACAATACTGGTGCAATTGCCTTGGCAAAGGAATCCAAATTTTACAAGAGAACCAAACACATCAAGAGACGCTTCAATTCCATCCGGGATCTAGTCCAGGTGGGAGACATAGAGATTTGCAAGATACATACGGATCTGAATGTTGCAGACCCGTTGACTAAGCCTCTTCCATGAGCAAAACATGATCAGCACCAAGGCTCCATGGGTGTTAGAATCATTACCGTGTAATCTAGATTATTGACTCTAGTGCAAGTGGGAGACTGAAGGAAATATGCCCTAGAGGCAATAATAAAGTTATTATTTATTTCCTTATATCATGATAAATGTTTATTATTCATGCTAGAATTGTATTAACCAGAAACATAATACATGTGTGAATACATAGACAAACTTAGTGTCACTAGTATGCCTCTACTTGACTAGCTCGTTAATCAAAGATGGTTATGTTTCCTAACCATGAACAAAGTGTTGTTATTTGATTAACGAGGTCACATCATTAGTTGAATGATCTGATTGACATGACCCATTCCATTAGCTTAGCACCCGATCGTTTAGTATGTTGCTATTGCTTTCTTCATGACTTATACATGTTCCTATGGCTATGAGATTATGCAACTCCCGTTTGCCGGAGGAACACTTTGGGTGCTACCAAACGTCACAATGTAACTGGGTGATTATAAAGGAGCATTACAGGTGTCTCCAAAGGTAGATGTTGGGTTGGCGTATTTCGAGATTAGGATTTGTCACTCCGATTGTCGGAGAGGTATCTCTGGGCCTTCTCGGTAATGCACATCACATAAGCCTTGCAAGCATTGCAACTAATGAGTTAGTTGCGGGATGATGTATTACGGAACGAGTAAAGAGACTTGCCGGTAACGAGATTGAACTAGGTATTGGATACCGACGATCTAATCTCGGGCAAGTAACATACCGATGATAAAGGGAACAACGTATGTTGTTATGCGGTCTGACCGATAAAGATCTTCGTAGAATATGTAGGAGCCAATATGGGCATCCAGGTCCCGCTATTGGTTATTGACCGGAGACGTGTCTCGGTCATGTCTACATTTTTCTCGAACCGTAGGGTCCGCACGCTTAACGTTACGATGACAGTTATTATGAGTTTATGCATTTTGATGTACCGAAGATTGTTCGGAGTCCCGGATGTGATCATGGACATGACGAGGAGTCTCGAAATGGTCGAGACATAAAGATTGATATATTGGAAGCCTATGTTTGGATATCGGAAGTGTTCCGGGTGAAATCGGGATTTTACCGGAGTACCGGGAGGTTACCGGAACCCCCCGGGGAGCTATATGGGCCTTAGTGGGCTTTAGTGGAAAGGAGAAAGGGGCAGCCCAAGGTGGGCCGCGCGCCTCCCCCTCCCCTAGTCCTATTAGGACAAGGAGAGGTGGCCGGCCCCCTCTCTCTCTTTCCCCCCTCGAGGAATCCTATTCCAACTAGGATTGGGGGGGGGAATCCTACTCCCAGAGGGAGTAGGACTCCTTTGGCGCGCCCTCCTTGGCCGGCTGCCCCCTCCCCCTTGGCTCCTTTATATACGGAGGCAGGGGGGCACCCTAGGACACACAAGTTGATCCTTGAGATCGTTCCTTAGCCGTGTGCGGTGCCCCCTGCCACCATATTCCACCTCGATCATATTGTAGCGGTGCTTAGGCGAAGCCCTGCGACGGTAGAACATCAAGATCGTCACCACGCCATCGTGCTGACGGAACTCCTCCTCGACGCTTTGCTGGATCGGAGCCCGGGGATTGTTATTGAGCTGTACGTGTGCTAAGAACTCGGAGGTGCCGGAGTAACGGTGCTTGGATCAGTCGGATCGGGAAGACGTACGACTACTTCCTCTACGTTGTGTCAACGCTTCCGTAGTCGGTCCGCGTGGGTACGTAGACAACACTCTCCCCTCTCGTTGCTATGCATCACCATGATCTTGCGTGTGCGTAGGAAATTTTTTGAAATTACTGCGTTCCCCAATAGTACGGGTATACTGAGAGCTACGTGTGTGCAACGCCAAAGTTGTATGGGCGAGATACTATGAGTTTCATGCGAGAGGCACGTGTGTGTGTAGGACGTAGAGTTACTGTTGGTTTTATGTGAGGCACGTGGATTGAGCAAAACAGAGGCATGGAATTATAGTCAGTACAAGCACGGTTTTGGAGGTACGGGTATAGTGAGAGACACATATGTGCAGCACCAAAGTTGCATTGGCGATCACGCGTGCGGATCACGTAGAGTTACTTTGGGTTTCAAGTGAGGCATGTTGATCAAGCAAATAGAGGCACTGCAGTCAGTACAAGCATGGTTGTCTGGAGGCATGGTTTTGAACCCACTTGCTGGTGTCAAGATTCTAGAGGCATGGATGTACGACAGTAGAGGCATCGGTCCGAATATCTGGTTAGAGGGGATCGGTTAATGATGCACATGTGTGTAGTCTCTAGGGTCACGGGTGCGTGGCACCACAGGAATGTATTGAGTAGACACTTAGTGAGTCACGCTTGTAAATAGGTCAGTTGCACACAGTAGTGCAGTTTTGTGGCATCATGCAGAACTGGTGTACGGAGAGGAACCTGTGTACAATAGCAAGGATGTTCTGAATGGACGGAGCGGTGTTTGATGTGAAATGGAGGCAAGGATTTTTTTCCAATGTGGTTAAGGTAAAAAAGTTCTCGTCGCTTGTGACTGTGTACCGAATGATCTTCTGCAATATTTATGAATTGCTCACGCCAATGTTTAATAAGCATTGTACTGAGAGTTTACAACGATATCATCACATATTCTTGTAAATGCACGATGCATCTTGTAAAGGTTGAGTATGAAAATTATACTACAATATCGTGCGAGATATCTCTCGTTCTATAATCATGGATACAATATATGCTTGCTCAGTACTGGGACATAACTTACTAATTGCATTTATACATAACTTACTAATTGCATTTAGACATGCAAAACGTAGTATGCATTTGTACATGAGCACACCACTGTGGTCAAAGTTCAAACGTAAAATAGTAATACAATACACACAACATCTTTGAGCAACAACAAACATATTTACAACATAGGTTCATACAATCCAAATTAGTACATGAGCACACCACTGTGTTCAAAGTTCAAACGTAAAATAGTAATACAATACACACAGCATCTTTGAGCAACAACAAACATATTTACAACATAGGTTCATGCAATCCAAATTATGATAATAGTAGTTCCTACTAGTTTAATGTAGACATCCATTTTCTCGTAATTTACCAACCACTGTTTCCCTTCCGGCGCTTCCAGCCGCTAGAAGATCCCTCGTCATTGCTCTTACGTGGGCGGAGTCTTTCTTTCATTGGTTGTTGGTGGAGATGACGTAGCCCGTTCTTGATGATTAGGATTCTACGGTACAAATCGTAGCTAACATACCCGTCCTTTGCCGCGTACTCAAGGTGTATCGGGGAAAGTGGCTTCCACTCCCAGAATTGGTGCTTCTCATTTGGGAATGATTTCTTCATGTTCTTGTATGAGGGGTCGATGATGGCTGCTGCAAGGTCAGCCATGGAGTCCCTTTCTCCACCACCCTTGATGCAGAATAGGCTCTGGATGTCGACGTGGTGCTCGTCTGGAATTCTGATGCATGCACGGGCAAGCATGGTCTTGTCGTTCCTGGTGTCGACGCTAGTGAAAGTTACCGCTTTCCGTTGTAGGAAGTCAACTAACGCCTGGGAGCGCTCGGACCTACAGTAGTGTTATACAAGGACATGCTCGTGCATGGAAAGTTGGACGACGGCGACCCCTTGTCGTATGTAACTGCTCTTACGTGTGTACTCGAGGTCAAGGCCGATGAACTTGTTCTTCTCCTCCTTTAGCCATTCTTCGTATTTGTTGATGATCCGCTCCATGGTCCTTGGGTCGTTGGTGTACACCAGCTCGAGCACGGTTGTACCGTGGGCAGTGATGTGTTTGGTGAATGTTGTTAGTTTCCCGTCGTCCATGGCTGGAGGTGTGCGGTGGTGAACTGCGGCCGGTGAGAAACTTTCGAGGAAGAGGATGAAATAGAGTCGGAAAAGTGAGGGTTGTTTTGTCGTGCAAAAAAGGAAACCGCCAAAGAGTAGTTGCTAGTCACGCGGCGGTTCCAAGCGTAGAGTTTCGGAAACAGGGGTTTTTTTTATCTATTTTTTTAAGATTTTCACTTGTCTTTGTTCATTGAATTTTTTTATTCGTTGCGTGCTGCCTGCGTGATGCATCTTTGGCCGTGATAGTAGTCGTGTAAATGTGAGAACATTCAGCGGATGCATGGTCGTGCCTTTTTTGTGAAACATTTTTTTCAGTTAATAATCTTCCTTGGTTAGGGAGGCACGGTTTTCATGTTATTCGGTGTACAAGTGTGTTTAGGATAAGTTGAACTAAATATAGTTTGGAGTTGAAAACGTAGTACTGTTTGGTTTTTAATTGAGATATGTTTCACTAGATGGTTTGAATAAGTTTGATAACATCGTATTGCTAGAGGTTTTGAATCACAAACTGATTCTTGTTTCGTTTCATTTTTGAAAATGAAACTTTTTGTTTTTTTGGTTTTTTGAATTGTGAACTTTTCAAAGGATAAGAACTACATTTTTCGATTGAATCATTTCGATGGTTCAAACAACATTTGTTTTAAAGGATCATTCCGATGGTTGAAACAACAAGTTGAGTGTCTGTAAGAGCTACATAAGTTGCAAAAGAATATTCCGATAGTTCAAGCAAGCACATGGTCCATAATAGTTAAATTACTCTACCATCCTATCTAGCAAACTTATAGTAATCAGTGTTTTGCTCCTGGAGGCATCATGATGAAACGAGCGTTGAACATTCTAGGAGATGCACTGTTTGCTTCCATTTTAGGTGCTGGTTCCGACGGAATCTACATGATGCGCTGAATGATGATGGACACAGAATGGTCATTTCGCTCTTTGAAAGTGATTAGAACAACGTTCTTTTCAATGAAGGATGCAGCTGATATGAAGTCTCTGAAAGAAGACTTTTGTATTACCATCCTGCCGTCGTTTTTGGAGATGTAGTACGATGAAGGAGTGATGACATGTGTATGTTCATCAGGAGCTTCAAGGGTTACCCTGCCATTGGTTGACATGTCCACCCGTCTCTTCAGTGTTGAGACAACGCTCCTTGGAATTTTCTAGAAGAACATCGAAATTAAATAGAAATTAAAACCGTTGATTTGTCACTTGGGCAATAAATAAAAGGATGTCTGAATATGGTTAGTGCACAAACATTAAGAAATTCCATATTCAAAGTAATATAGTTCCTGGCATGTTCAGGTTTGTGTGTAAACAGATAAAACAACATATTAAGAGAACAATGGAAGTTTCGTTGTTTTAGGTTTGAATAAATAGGTTTTTTTATAATTTTACATATAAGCAATATTACGTCGGTATTGTTTATATTACATATGAGAAAAATACTTTTGGTATTTTAACAAGGACAGTTGTAACCAACCATGACGTAGTCTTTGGTGTTAGTGTGAGTCAGGACATGGACAAATGGACGGCAACAGATGAAAGTATCTCCGAAAAGGCGTTGTAGAAAGAATCGTGTCTGGTCGTAGGTGAGCTCAATATCCTTAGAGTAGATACATCAGTGAACATGGTCGAAATCGTCAGAAGAAAGATCGTCGAGAGCTAGAAAAATAAAAAGCTTTTAAAGTTAGATAAAGTTACATCCAACACGGGGTTAATATTATCCAGTTTGATTCATGCATATAAAATTACAGCGAAAGAAGATAAGTCTGTAATGTTTGTAATATTAAATACCTACCAACGTGGGGTAATGGAAGCAGCCTTTTGAAATCTCAATATGTTTGTATTTCGTGATTGAGACCCTCGTCTGGTAGTTCAAATTCTATGCGGTCTCCAGCACGAAGTTCATAATCAGCCGCAAGGATGTTCCACTCACCACCGCAGAACTTTGTGTAGTTTTCCCTATGCTTAAACAAAGCATTGTAATACCTTCCTTCATGTGTAAGAAGGGCTGGCTCTACCTGCTGTTTACGCAGTTTTCTTGCTTCTTTCTTCTCTTCTTCAATGTATTCAACGAGAAAAGCTCTGACATTACAGGGTACATACTGGAAAAAGTAGTGCAAATAACAACCTGTAAGTATAAATTTGAACTTGCGTACTATTAATGTTAAAAGTTTTCTTAAATTTGATATGAATTTTTGATAAGAATTACAGATAACAACATAATTGTATTATAAATTAATGGACTATATTAATCAGGGCATAGGCAAGCAAACTAATGGAAATTGAAAACACAAGGCATGTGCAAAGAAGTGGCAGCAGGGGGACCTAGTGTAGGTGCAAGGGGGTATGAGTGACAGTGACGATTTTTACTGTGTTGTAAGCAACTAATTTGTTAGTGATGCTTACTAACCATGAGGCTCCAGCAATTTTCATCAAGAATAACCTCAAACTCCTAGATAACTTCAGGGTGTGGTTCGCAAGGGCCGCCTGGTTGGCGGCAGGCAGGGCAATTCATACCTAAATATTTCAGAAAAGCTATGTTAAGAAAACAAGAATATCATAACAATTTAAAAACAAGCTTCAACATGGAAGGTAGACAACGGCTAGCTTCAAATATGGTAGCTATATTGAAGGCAGGCAACAACTACAAATTTACCATAAATCTTCTCATCTACTCCTTCAAGAAAAGCAGTATGACAGAGTTTATAACACTTGTTTAGATTTTCAAATGTTTTTTATATTCCGTTAGAGAATGAAGTCATTGTACCGGATCTGATGCTTCAATAACTATCAAATGAAAAACCTAAACATAAAACGTACATACGGATCGGAGCATGCTGCTTACGCATATGCTTTTTACCCGTGACAGAAGAAGAACGAGGGTTGACGAATGGAGATTTGGGTAGGGGAAGCTTAGGGCAAGCGCACACGGATAGCAAAATCTACGAGAGAAGCACAGCTTGGAAGTTAATCAAGAGACCCAATAAAAACTCTTCAATAACTTTTTTGAAATGAGACTGTGTGCGGGGAAGAAGCACGAACCTTAAAAGTAGGCGGACGGATAAGGAAGATGGCTTGTGATGGGAAGCGTAGGGAAAGCACCCACGTCCAGCAATCTATGAGAGAATTATGGCTTAGAAATTAATCGATTGTGTGTGGGTTAGAAGCACGAACCCTGGAAGCAGGAGACGGAGAAGAAGCACGAACCCTAGAAGCAAGCGACGGAGAAGGCAAATGAGTTGTGTTGTGGCTGAGGGAGTCGAAGCTTATTGAAATATAAAGGAGATGGGAGAGAGCAAGATTAGTAATGAGTGCTTTTTGTTTTATTTTTTATTCTGCAAAATGGAATGAATGCTGGTTGTAGATGGTGTGCGTGTATCCTGAGGTGTTATGGGGACACGAGATGTTTGACTCGTCCAGCTGCCTCCCATTATAGTTGTCCAGCTGTGCTGCGTCCAAGCAGAGTCTTTTACGTGCCTATGCTGCCTCACATCTTTTTGCGAGGCACCGTTATACATGCTAAAAAGCATACTCCTGCTTCTGTGCTTTAATTTTTTTAATCACATGTTTAACCAGATATGGTTGGGTGTGTCTTTAGGAGAGGAACGGTGATGATGTTATTAGATGCACGGTCGTTGTAGCAGGAGAGGCATGGTCGATACATCAGGGAGGAAAATTGAGGGGAGGCATGATGGTTCCTAATGAGAGGCACTTTTGTATTTGGAATGGAGTCACGGTTCATGACTCTGTTATTGTAATTTTTTTTCAAGCAGTTGTTGACCCAGGGAGCCACTGTTTTTATGTACGTTGGGTTCAGGTAGGAATATCTATGATAGCCCACAGTTATTTGTATGTGAGAAGCATGGACAGACATAGAGATGCAGGTCCGTTGATATCATTGAGGTTTGTCTTTAAAGCAAAGTGGAGGCACGCGTGTGGCTTTTGTGCTGGCTGAACTGTGCTTCTATTTTTCTTCAGTCCCCGTGTAGTATTTGTACGACAGGGTCATCTTGTTTGCTTCCTCTCATTGTTCTCTCGGTCAAAAGATGTGCTGGTGACCGATGCGATGGCTATTTATTGTTAGTATTCATTGTGCCAGATACCGTGCTAGAGTCAATCTAGGTGCTCCTCGATTACAGCGTGGCAGTCGTGACTTTTGAAGTGCATGGTTTCACGAGCTGCAGAAGCACAATCGTCCATTCATCGTTTCCTTAGCAATTAAATGGGCGCATGGTAGCTGAGTCGTCTCTCCCCAAAGGTTAAGTAGTGGTCTATTCCTGGAGGTTTTCGTGTCTTATTCCCTCCAGAGAAGTGCATGTAGCTCCCGTCATCCTCGACTCGTACGAGAAGCATAGTCAAACTCCATTGTTGTCTCGGCCTCGGTTCCATGGACGACTTCAGGAACACTACTGAGCGTCTCTCTATAGTTGCTGATGGTAATACCAAGCTCGATGTGTTGTACACCAATGAGCCCCACAAGGTGGAGGAGATTCTTACTCTCTATGAGGAATGGCTGCGTGAGGACAGGTACAAGTTTGTTGGTCTTGATCTGGAGTACACACGAGAGGATTATTTTGATCGTAGTAGAAAAGTTACTGTTATGCAACTGGCGATGCGCAAGCATGTTCTTGTTTATCACTTGTGCAAGGCCAGGACGGAGTGCGTTGCTCTGAAGGATTTCCTTCGGAACAAAGGTATAATTTTCGCTAGTGTCGACGTCAGGAACAATAGGGATGTTCTCGCAAACAGTTACCTCAAAATCCCAAGAGAGTGTCACATCGACCTTCAAGAGGAGCTCATGATCAAAGGAGGCACCCTAAGGGATTCAATGGCAAATTTGGCAGGAGCCGTCATAAACAAATCTTACTTGAGTATGAAGTCGTCTTTTCCACAAGGTCTGCATGACTACTGGGAATGGAAGCCGCTTTCCCTTGAACACCTGAAATATGCAGCAATTGTAAGTGAAAATTCGTCTTTATATTTTTGTTTTATTGCAACAACAGTACGTTTTCCCCTTAACTTATATCTTCATTCTCATCCGCTTTTTACTTTAGGATGGGTATGTCAGCTACGAGCTCTACCGCCGAGTTCTGTCTATGAAGGACATGATGCATCCTTGTTGTCTTCCTGACCCCGGACGCCGTTGATGCTTTTGAGAAGAACCCCAATTGAGCATAATCGTCCAGGTGGTGTGAGTAGAATGGATTCCTGGAAGACTTCCATTTCTTTTTTGTATAATTAATGAGTACTTTTAGTTCAATCCTATGGAGTACCGTCTCATGTTATGTGAATATAATTTCTTATGTTTTTTCATGTTGCAAGTTCATTGTTGACGTTTGTGCGAGTTCATGTATATTTAGAGAACCTGTTGAAGTGGCGCATATGTATTGTTTGGGAGAAGCGCGTTTTGTGTTTGGCTTTTATTCAGTGCCGTTTGATTGTGTTTGTATTGTTGTCTTTTACACGTTTGCACAAGAGAGGCACGTCTGCTAATTTACGAGGCAACATTTTAGTTTCGTTTCTTTGTGTGCTTTAGGACCGTGCCTTGAGAATCCATTCATCCGTGTATGTTCAGGCTTCACTTCCGTGGCTTCTTTCCGTCTATGCATGTACATCCATGAGACACGCCATGTGTGTAACGTGCTGGTTTCATACGACAGTTCCTCTTGACACTACGCATCCGTGCCTTTGCCACCACTCTTTTGTGCATCCAGGTTGTTTGTACCCGTGCTTCGATAACTATGAGAAGCCGCAATTCCATGTCTGTATACGTTGTAATTCGGTGTCTCCTGTACGTGCATTTGTGTGTCTCAGGCGTCATGCTGGCTGTGACTCTACGTGCCTCTGGTGCCAGTCCGCGAGGGGACGCATATGTATTGTTTGGAGAAGCGTGTTTTTTGTTTGGCTTATATTCAGCGCTGTTTGTTTGTGTTTGTATTATTTTGTTTTACACATTCGCACAAGAGACGCACGTCTGGTAACGTACGAGGCAACATTTTTCAGTTTCCTGTCTTTGTGTTCTTCGGGACCATACCTCACGTGACACACGCGATGTCTCTATGTGGTGGTGTCACACGGCAGTTTCTCTTCAGACTACACAACCGTGCCTCTGCCATCACTGTTTTGTGCGTTCAGGTGGTTTGTACCCGTGCCTCGAGAACGCCAATTCGATAGCGGTACCTATGCGACAAAAGTCGTAATTCCGTGCCTGTATACGCTGCAGTTCTGTGCGTCATGTACCTGCATTCGCTTGTCTCAGGAGACACGCTGGCTGTGACTCTACGTGCCTGTGGTGCCAGATGCCTATCCGTGAGGGGATGCGGTGGCTGTGACTCGTCGTGCCCATGCTTCTACACGTCCTTGCCTCTAGTCACTTTAAAACTGTGGCTCTTTCACTTCTACCGTTGATTCGCTGCTTGTATTTGATGTATCCTCATGTGATACACTTCACGTGTCTATGTCTCTGCGGTGTCACATGGCTGTCCCTCTTGAGAGTTTGCAACCGTGCCTCTCGAACAGAGTGTTCTTACCGATGCCTCTGCCACCTCTCTTTTTTGCATCCAGATGATTTGTATGCAGAGGATTTGTATCTGTGCCTCGATAATGCCAATTCGAAAACCGTGCTTGTGCGTCAGAGAAGCTACAATTCCATGTCTGTACGCAGAGGGTGTCTACTCGTGGCTCGAGAATGTTAATTGCAAGGCTATATTCGTGCCTTGCCAAGCCGAAGCACGTGCATGTAGAGGTTTCGTTTCCGTGCCTTTGTTGCCTGCATTCACGTGTTTACGGCGAGTTGCTGCCTGTATCTCTACGTGCCTGTGGTGATACCCGTGCCTGTGGAATAGACACGTATGTGCGTCGTGCGCCTGCATACCCGTGCCTGATAGACACGTATGTGCATGTTGTGCCTGCATACTCGGGCCTCACCTGAAACCAGCCTTGACTATCGAGGGACAGGTGTTGTGAATCTAGCTAGATTAGGCACAGATGAGTTTTGGCCTTCGGATCTAAGGCGTACGGCTGGCTATTTGTTTGCTTCATTGGATTCTTCCATTGGTGGTTTTTTGTCAAAGGAGGAATTGATGACCGATGTGCCGGCTGTTTGATGTGACTATTCGGTGTGTCAGTTACCGTAAAATAAAGTTAGAGGCTCCTCGATTTCTCCACGGCATCAAATATTTGTGCACAACCGTGACTTTATGAAGTGCATGGTTTTATGAGCTTCGGAAGCACAACCGTCTATTCGCTGTTCCTAGTTCACACGTTAATGCACATTGTAACTCAAAGGTCCCTCGCCAAGGTTAAATACTGGCCGTGTTTGTGAGGTTTTCACGTCGTATTGTAGCCACAGAACATCAGTCAGTTCCCAGCCTCCTCGCCACTCCCCAACCTTGTCGCAGGGTCTTAGGAATCTCCATTGGCACCTTGCTGCTCGTTGCCATGGACGACTTTTTGAACACTACCGAGTACCATTCTATAGTTGCCGATGGTAACACGAAGCTCGACGTGTGGTACACCAACGAGGCTGGTAAGGTGGAGGAGATCATTCGCTTGTACAAGGACTGGTTGCGCGAGGAGAAGCACAAGTTTGTTGGTCTCGGCATGGAGTTCACAGGAAAAGATTTTTACGGGCGTAGAAAAGTCGCTGTCATGCATCTGGCTATGCGGAATCATGTTTTGCTCTATCACTTCTACAGGGCCAGGACGGAGTGCCCTGCCTTGAAGGATTTCCTTGAGAATAGAGGTATAACTTTCTCTAGTGTGGGCGTCAGGAATATTAGAGACGCTCTTTTTCAAGATTTCATCAGAATTCCAGAAGGGTACCATATCGACATCCAAGAGAAGTTTATGATCAAAGGCGGCAAAGAAAGGGACTCCATGGAGGACTTAGCAGGAGCCATCATTGACGAATCTTATTCGAAGCTAGAGTCATCTTTTCCAGAACTTCTTCGTCACTACTGGGATTGGAAGCCACTTAGATTTGATCAACTGAAATATGGAGCTACTGTAAGTGAAGATTTCATTTTTGTTAGTTTCTTCCTTTGTTCTAGAACAATACTTGTTTTTTTGTATATTCATGTTTTAATTTGATTTTCCTTTAGGAAGGGTATGTGAGCTATGAGCTATACCGCCGGTTTCTGTCGATGAGGGACATCCTGCATCGTCGTTGTCTTCCTGATCTCAGATGGCGAGGACGTTTCTGAGGAGTAGTCCAGGTGGAAGTGCTTGCATGATGGATTGTGTGATGAATTGGTTATTTGGTAGTTATTGTATGGGGTAGTATTACATAGACTGATGAATTTGTAATTGTGGTTGTTTCATTTTGAACCGGATGGAGTTGACTAGTTTGGAAATTTAAGTTTATTTTCGTTCCATTTTGTTTTCCTTGATTGGGTGCCTTCAAGAATATTTTCCTCTACGATTTGTTGCTATGAGTTGGTATAAGATGAGATGTATTAAGAGGAGCACTCAGATGTGCACTCTCGTGATTCTAGGTAGCGCACAGTCGTTTGTTCAGGGAGGCATTGTTTTTGTTTTAGGCAACGCACGCTCTGGTCTTATTAGTTTGCTAGCTTCTTCACTGACAGGTAGGGGCTTTACTTTTCCTTTGTGTTTGTACTGTGTTTGGCACGGTTGTTTTTATATCGAATATATGGTTGTGGTTGTGTGTTTGAAATGGTTTTATGCAGAGCTTGAGTGTGTTTAAGATTCTTCAGATTTTCTCACTTTGTTGTCTGTTTCAATATATGTTGTCTGTTTCAGTATATGTTCTCTGTTTTAGGCACGGTAATCTAGTGTGATACTTGCTGTGGGAGTATTGTGTTATCGACGGTTGCATTTCTGTCTTTCTATTACTGTGGTGGTACTTTGATTTTGAAAGGCATGACCGTGAAGGCATTGGATGCATTGTCGTATGTTTGGTAGAGGCGTTATCTTTCCTTTCGGTACTAAATTCGGAGAGGCACTGCGTTATGTTAGTATGAGTCACTATCATGGTTGTATGTTCTGTAATATTTTCTAGTTATTCTGTTAGTGAAGTCACGGCTATTTAGTTAGTGGAGGCATGTGCTATGTTATGTTGAGTCAGAGTTCTGTCTGTTGTTCGCAAATGCTTTCTCTTACACGTTCGCTCGGAGAGGCACGTCTACGATGTTACTCAAAGGCATGGTCGTGCCTTTCTTTCGAAACATTTGCTTTCACTTATTTGCTGGAGAGACTAGTCGTTGAAACTTGTGAGGTCACGGACCTTTTACAGTTGAAGTCACGGTCGTTCTTCTGTTTTGGTATTTTCTTAGTTTAGTCGTCTATCACAGAGGATGGTTCTTATTTCGTTAACTTGAGTCACAGTCGTGTTTCCATGACTCATTTGGCTTGGGGAGGGACTGGTGTTAAGCTGTAGAGAGGGGACGGTCCTGTGTTAACTGGTGGCACACTTGGGTGTGTCAGCTTAGTTGTCCGTGGTTAGAGAGGCATGTTCTACGTGGATAAGAGGCACGATAGTGCCTCTGTGATCCGGATTACTGGAGGTGAGTCATTTAGCTCCTTCGTCAGATGCTTACGTATTGATAGTGTTTTTCCTCTGTTTTTCAATTGTTTCTTTTATTATGTCTTATTGAAGTGAGTGGTGTTCTAGTGCAAGGAAGTGATGTGTTGAATATCATGTTTAGAACTTTTGGAAAAAAATACGATTCTTATTTGTAAATGTTTGCTGTTCAGGAGTTTAAGACTTGACCATTTGAACACACAGCTGTGTTTAACGGTATCCATAGCAGATATCTTGGACGGACACAAAAATAGGTGAAACATTGTTGTGATTACATATGAGTCGATATGGCTGGCTGAAACAATGTTCGGATGGCTGCAGCTAAATTAAGGCTAATTTAAGCAGTAGTCATCTTCTTCCAACTCTTCTTCTTTCGTGCCGGATATTGTACTTGTCGAGGACGATGCTCAGTGCCTCAAATACATGGCCTGTTTTGTGGTTGGATGTTATCATTTTGTAAGTTAGTTGTTCTCTCATCGGTTTCACATGGATATGCAAACACATAACCGTGCAAATTAATAAAATTTATTGCAAAACTTAATGTTCAACTGGCTTGGATGAACGTATGTTGATGTGTTGTCAATGAGAGTGAACTTACATTATTGATAAAAAATGAATTATTATTCATATTAATGAGCGGCATCAAATGCATGGTGTAAATAGCACTGTCATCCCTGAAAATTGAGAGCATTAATGTCTGTGATTAGAAGGTGAACAGTAGTTATGGGATGTGTAGTGGAACAAAAAGATGCATGGTTTAAATGAGGTAGAGCTACCGATAAAAGAAACTTACTCTCTGTTTGAGTTACATACACTCTGCACAGGTTTGACATGAAAGGAGGCCATGGTGTGAGGATAGTTGTTGTAAGCAGAATGGTAAGCTCTCTTGAAGTTTTCGATTACAATGTCCGAGTGTTCCTTTATACCATCGCATTTGATATAAGGACATAGAATTTCGAAGCGACGCATTGCAAGATTCACGATGATGAGGTAGATAAATTGTGGATCCTTTCTCACAAGTATTAAGACCTAAAACAATTGATAGGGAATAATATCATTGTAACAAGAAAAACTTGTAGAATCAAAGACGAACACTGGGCAGATAGAGTGAGTAGGGTGAACTCACGATGTTACATTTGTTGGGCAGTCTGTACCCAATAGTTTTTTCCACAATCTGTTCCTTGAGTAGTTTTGTGCTTGCTCCTAGAACTTTAAATTTATCCTGCAGAAAATTGTAGCTGTGTCACTCAGTGTGGTAGTAGTAGTAACTGTGGTTTGTTATTATTATTTATGAGAAGCAAGAACTTACAGAAGCGTCCATGTACATTATATGCTTGTGCACAAATGCTAGCGTTGCGTATAATTGTTCTTTCATTAGCAACGCTGAGTAAGCATCGACCACGAATGAGTGGATATATCCGTATACCTTCATTGACAAACCTAAAGTTCGATGATCGGCCCAACGTCGATCGACGGAGAATATCCTCTTGCTGTAAAAAAAACAAATCAATTTTAAATTGTAAGATTTTCTTTTTAAAGATAAGATGAAACGATTAGCATTATTAAATGAAGGGACCAAAACTTTACTGTAACAGGAACAATGAATTCATTATCTTTCATTTTGCTTGACACCTGGCGTATTGTCGACGATTATTTCATACACTTCTTTCTCCTCGTTTGTGGAATCTCTTATTTCCAAAAGTTGGCAGTGATCTTGATGGTCATTCCCTTGGTCAGTGAATCGAGTCTGTTCTAGCTCAGAATGATGTTTGTGAGGCTGGAAGACATGACCACCGGAGTTCAATTGACCATTACTAATTTGCAGACGACCCTCATTATAATTGTAGTTTCTTTGGAACATTAGGCGTTGTGGTTGGTGCTGCATGCGCAGTTCTAATGTTCTGACTGTTGGATTACCGATTGAGCTTGAAGGAATATCTGTTGGAAAATGCTGGAGAGGATGGACGGAATACTGCATGCTGTTGAACTGTTGTTGCAAGGCACTGTAAGTTTGCCCATTAGACCCGCCTCTGTGTGGTTGCTGATTGTTCTGCTCTTGAGGTTGGCGTTGTTGGCACCATGTAGTGTTGTTATTCTGAGCATCATTGTGTTGGGGGTAGTGGGCATCACGGACAGTGGTTTGTTGCTGGTACTGCTTGTGACTTTGGTTGTTCCACGCATATGGTGAGCGCTGGCTTTTGTTTGAACCGTCGTTATTCTGAGCACCAGGATGTCAGTAGAAGTGGTTTTTGATACTAGGAGTTGGTTGGTTGTAGTGTTGGGACAAGGGAGTTGCTGGTAAACTTTGGGACAAGACAGTTTGAGTTAAACCTATAGAGTATGACGTATCAAAGGCCTGTGTGGGGTGGCTACCGCCTGACATTGATCCTGATCTGCTAGGTATAGGTGGCTCTGGATAGTTAGAAAGGGAAGATCTAGCTGACGAGCTTGAATTATTGGCCAAGTGTGAGACAGTATCAGGTTGGCATTGTTGTGATGCTACTTGGTTATGAAAGGGTTGTTTCTTTTTTTGTTCAATGACTCTGTCAAGTTTTTCATAGATAGATGGGTCAGACCATATTTGATCATCATCAATGAATCCACAATTAAGGAGGCTTCTGTGGTTGTCAGCTTGTAGAGACTGGTTGTTTGCAGTTTCTGTTGAATTATGTGGAGGCTCCAGTATCCTAAGTCTTTTCATAGGAGGCGCTGTACTCTTGTTACCTGGATGTTCTGACTGCTTTAAGGACCTCTTGTGAGGTGCCATTTGTGGTTCCGGTTCTGGCGGATGTGCGCTTGGGGTAATAGGGACGCTGTCTGTGGGATCAATAGGTGGTTGCTTCATACACTGTTCATGTTCTTCTGCAATGTTATTGTCTTCTGCTATAACGCCCTCGATGCGGCTATATCTCCCACGTGTCGGGGCACGACTTAGAGGCATAACCGCATTGAAAGCAATGTCGCAAGTCAGGAAATCATTACACATCCCATGTACATAAATAATATAAAGGGGAGGTACGTAGTTGGCTTACACTCGCCACGTCACATAAAAGTACATAAATAACATCCATCATACAAATCACTCATGGCCCGTCTACGGTGCCAAAATAGAAAAGACCCCCAACATGCGACAAGGCCCTGAATCGATAACCCCAACTGGGCACCACTACTGATCGTCGGGAAAGGAAACATAATAGCGCTGAGAGTCCTCGTCGAACTCCCACTTGAGCTCGTACTCGTCACCTGGAGCGGGATCACCTGGACCTGCATCTGGAATTATAGTATCTGTGAGCCACAGGGACTCAGCAATCTCGCACCCTCGCGATCAAGACTATCTAAGCTTATAGGAATGGATAAGGCAAGTATATGTGGAGCTGCAGCAAGCGACTAGCATATGTGGTGGCTAACTTATACGCAAAAGAGAGCGAGAAGAGGAGGCAAGGCGCGAGCGAGAATCTAGAGGAACAACCTGCGCAAGCATTACTCCAACACCGTGTCCGCTTCCCGGACTCCGCCGAGAAGAGGCCATCACGGCAACACACTCAGTTGATTCATTTTAATTAATTAAGGTTTAAGTTATCTACAATCGGACATTGACAAATTCCCATCTGCCCATAACCGCGGGCATGGCTTTCGAAAGTTCAATCCCTGCAGGGGGTCCCAACTTAGCCCATGACAAGCTCTCACAGTCAACGAAGGAATAGACCTCCTCCCAAGACATTCCGATCAGACTCGGTATCTCGGTAACTCAAGATACTTCGACAGGGTAAAACAAGTCCAGCAACACCGCCCGAATGTGTCGACAAATCCCGATAGGAGCTGCACATATCTCTTTCTCAGGGCACACTCAGATTGTCTAAACTTCCGGTAGGCCAGCCCAGAGTTGCCCCTGGTAGCCACCGGCGGCTGACGGTTTGGACCAACACTCAGAGGAGCACTGGCCCGGGGGGGGGGGGGTTAAATAAGATGACCCTTGAGTCTGCAGAACCCAAGGGAAAAAAAGGCTAGGTGGCAAATGGTAAAACCAATGTTGGGCATTGCTGGAAAGCTTTAATCAAGGCGAAATATCAAGGGGTTCCCATTATAACCCAACTGCGTAAGGAACGCAAAATCCGGGAACATAACACCGATATGACGGAAACTAGGGCGGCAAGAGTGGAACAAAACACTAGGCGAGAGGCCGAGCCTTCCACCCTTTACCAAGTATATAGATGCATTAAGATAACATAGCAATATAATGATATCCCAACAAGTAAATAAATGTTCCAACAAGGAACGGCTCCAATCTTCACCTGCAACTAACAACGCTATAAGAGGGGCTGAGCAAAGCGGTAACATAACCAATCAACGGTTTGCTAGGACATGGTGGGTTAGAGGTTTGACATGGCAATTGGGAGGCTGACAAGCAAAAGGTAGGCATCGTAGCATTGGCAAAGCAAGAGCGAGCAAACTAGCATAGCAAAGATAGTAGTGATTTCGAGGGTATGATCATCTTGCCTGCACAGTTGTCAAAGTTGACTGGATCCTCACAAGAAAACTCAATGGTTCCTCGGTAGCGAACTCGTCTCCCGGCTCTACCCAAACAAGACAAACAAGCAACAAGGATACAATCAACCACGTGCAAGACCAAGCAATATGATGAAATGATGATATGCTATGCGGGATGCGATGCGGGATGCAAAATGCAAGATATGACAGGAAATGCATGAACCTGGCCTCAACTTGGAATTCCAAGGGTGCCACTGGATAGAGGGGATGAAATCGCTTGAAAACGATATAAAGATCATTGGAATCGGAGCTACGGTTTGGAAATGGCAAGCGTTTTAAGATATGACACCGGTCTGCGATTTACAGCAAGTAGGCATCTAAATACAACGAAATGAACATGCTACAACCACCAAACATGAAAACAAAATACATGTCAGTGATGTACACAAGATGGTTAACAAAACACTAGCACTGAGCCATAGGCAAATTCATCCATTAAGAGGTTCAAACAAGCATGGCAAAAATGAATATGCAAAACAGATTCCAGACTTAGTGAAATTAACACTAGCCTGAAATTTCAGATCACGAAGCCCTCTTCGGAGCAGCAAAACAACATGATAGATGACCTGAACATGACAAGTAAGAACATGGCATGGAGCTACTCAACAAGCTTAACAAAACACCCAAAGTGATCTGGGGCCAAAAGGGTCCACAAAATACTCTACCGAGCTCACGAACATAGCTCGAACACAATCAGTTTTCAGACTTAGTGAAAACTGAGACATGCAGAAATTTAACTCACGAAGGCATGTAAACGAGCTCGATGCACTCACCATGGTGCAAGTCATAGCAAGGAAAGCATATAACCAGCAAGAAGGCACAATATGCTAGCTACACATGGCAAGAACAAAGGCATAGCATGCATGGAACACTAACGGTAGCATCGGCAAAGTCGCAAACAAGTTGACGATCTGCCCAGATTAACAACGAAGCAAAAGTTGAGCTCGATTGAGTCAACCTAGAGCACTCCACATATGCAAAAAAATACATGGATGGATAGAGCATAACATAAATATCAAAACTCCCTTAGTGATCATCCTCAAAAGAGGCACGGATCACTAGGAAACAAGCTGGACATATAGCATCATGAACTAAAATATCCCAGACTTAGTGAAAATCACTGTCCCTGAAATCAGCAATCTCAGGTACCTCTCTTCGCAAGCTTGCACAAGACAACACACACATCCTAAAAATGCATGGGTGGCACCTCTGGAAATAAGACAAAATGCTTAACAATTCATCCCAAAGGGGCACAGGCATATCATGCACGGATTAAACATGGCAAAAATAACAAAAGTGCATGATGAACTAACGGATCTGCAATTTAACTCACGAAGCCTCCTTGTAACAGCATTTTGGGCATCAAGATGAACTCAAATGCAAATGATGCAATGGAATGAAATGATTTTCATGTCGAGGCGAAGATTTTGATATATTATATGCCCAAATCGAAGCTACGGATGCAAAGTTACGGGCGGTCAAAGTATACATAAAAAACTAGGGTTAGGGACGAAAGTCAACCGATCCTCCCAGATCCAGATCTAAGAGCACTATTCACGCACGGATCCTGAGATCGCCGGAGTAGAGGTCGTGCTCGCCGGAGCTCTTGCCGGAGCTCGCCGGTGCCGGGGAAGGAGAGGAGGAGCCGGGGAAGGAGAGGAAGAGGCCGGCCTTGGCACGGGCCGGCTCGGGCGGTGGCCGGGGCAGCGGTCGCCGGCCGGCGGCTGGGCGGCGATGGCGGGGCTCGCTGGCGACGATGGTGGCTGCCGGCGGCGATGGAGCCGCGGTGGCACAGGCGGTAGAAGACGGCGACGCGGGGCGGCGGAGGGAGTGGCCCGCGGAGGCGGCGGCGGGGGCCGGCTGTGGGCTTCGGGCCCGGCGGCGGGGGCGATGTGGTCCGCGCCACGTGGCGCGCGGCGAGTGGCGGGCTGCGGCGGCGGACGCTGTCTGGCCGGGGGCGGACACGTCCGTCGGCGCGGATCTGGAGTTTTTTTTTTAGACTAGGGTTTGGACGGGGAAGAAGATCCGAATGGAGGGGGTATAAATAGGCATAAGTAGAGCTAGGAGAGTCCAAATGAGGTGCGGTTTTCGGCCACGCGATCGTGATCAAACGCTCTAGGACATGGAGCAGAGTTTGGTGGGTTTTGGGCCAAATTTGAGGGGTGTTGGGCTGCAACACACACGAGGCCTTTTCGGTCCCTCGGTTAACCGTTGGAGTACCAAACGAAGTCCAAATGATACGAAACTTGACAGGCGGTCTACCGGTAGTAAACCAAGGCCGCATGGCAAGTCTCGGTCCAATCCGGAAATGTTTAACCCCCACACACGAAAGAAAGGTAGAAATGACCACCGGAGGAGAACGAAGCGCCGGAATGCAAAACGGACAACGGGGAAAAAGCTCGAATGCATGAGATGAACACGTATGTAAATGCAATGCACATGATGACAAGATATGAGATGCACGAAAAGAAAACAACACACGGAGACAAAGACCCGAACCCGAGAAATAAATATAACTTAACACCGGAAATGGCAGAGTTGGAGTACAAATTGGGAAAGTTATATCTGGGGCGTTACATCTGCACTGACAGATGGTCCAGCAACCAGTGGAGCATCACTAGTGGATGGAATTGCTTTTCCCGTGTCCAGTACTGAGCCAGAACCGCTGCCAGAATCACTGGGGACTTCTATTGTAGGAGAAGGGAGGAAGTAGCTCTTGTGCGTTCTGTTTCAACAATGTTCTTCTCGTCACTCAAAGTTGAAACAAGATGGACCTTATCTTCTTGTAGCGAAGAAGAACGTTGTCAAGTGACATTGTTTGATTTTTGTGTAGGCTGGAATACAGTGAGGCTTTTTGTGTTGGTTGAAGAGTTGTTGTGAGCGCTGTCAGAACCGCTGGACCGTGCAGTAGTTGGTGACGTTTTCCCAATGTGATAAACAGATGCTCCAAGTGTATCTTCTGGGATTGGATCAGTCAGTAATTGTTTGTCAACCACAGAGTGCGAGGCTGATGTTTGTGTTGCAGTAGGTTTTGCTGTTTCCTCCAAGAGTTTTTCCAGTGGGCTTGTCAGAGAGTTGTGGTCTGCGGATCCTCCAGCAGATTTTTGGGTTTCAATCGGTACAGAACACTCAGATGAATTTTCACCTGTCATTATAATTGCCCCGCTCTCGAGCATCTCGGTTGTTGACATGAAGGGCTCATGGACCGGCAAGCCATCAAGGCAGTTGTGCAGATGGTTATGAACTTTGTCTAGATGAATCTTGGCTTGTTCATCAATGTCCTCTTTGTTGTGGTCGATCCTGTTCACTTCCAGTAGCAACTTAATCTGGGTTGATGATTTTAGGTGTGAAGATAGACGAATTTGGGACTGCTCTTTTTCTTACGGATTCTAGGATTCTGGGTCAGGGGTATCGCAGCAACCCTTTAAATTTTCCAGGGATTATGATGTGGCGTGAAGGACACTGGTTGAGCCACTGCTGGAAGAACTTTGACTGCTTGTCGTGCTAGAACTTGGAAGCGTAGAATATGTTGAAGGGAGTGATGAAAAAGTTTCTTTTTCATTTGAGTTGTCCTGTTGCAAGTTACAATAAACGCCCTGGTCTCTGGTCTTGGTTTCTTTTGCACTAAGATCCCTACCAAGTGAAAGGAGCTTCTCCAATTTCTAATCGAGAACTGGTTGAAACCGCGAGAAAAGTTCTGTGTACATTTCATTGATAACTTTGGCAATTTTTATCTTGGCCTGGAATTGAAAGAAAAACCATCAGATATTATTAACATCGAGAATGAAAAGAAGTTATTAATACCGAAAATTAAAAATATATTGTGAACTACTATACATTGTGTCAATAATTGCAGAAAGGGCATGGAATAATGTGCGCAGAAGGACACATGGTGTGCCGCGGGAAGCGCGGCTAACAAAGTCCATGAATCATGGTGAACACATTCCTTGAAAGAGCGCAGTCGACCTACCTTACGAAGCATGGTTGATCTCCCGTCGTAGGGAAGCAGTGTTACAATTAACACAAAGGCACATCTGACATGCTATAGGAAGCACTTCTTTGTTTAACACAAAGGCACAGTTAACGTACTATAGGAAGCACTTGTAGTTTTAACACAAAAAGCACGGATGACGTACTATAGGGAGCACTTCTATATTTAATACAAAGGCACAGTTAACGTTCTATAGGAAGTACCTGTATTTTTAGCAGAAAAGCACATGTAACGTACTATAGGGAGCACTTCTATATTTAACGCAAAGGCACAGATAACGTATTATAGGAAGCACTTCTAGTTTTAACACAAAATTACAGCTAACGTACTATAGGAAGCACTGTTAGTTTTAACGCCAAAGCACGAGTAACGTATTATATGAAAGCACTTCTTGTTTTAACACAAAACCACAGCTAACGTACTATACAAAGCACTGTTAGTTTTAACGCAAAGGCACGGCTAACGTATTATAGGAAGCACTTCTAGTTTTAACACCAAAACACAGCTAACGTACTATAGGAGGCACTTGTATATCTAACACAAATGCGCAGTTAACGTAGTATAGGAAGCACTTTTATATTTAACACAAAAGCACGGCTAACGTATTATAGGAAGCAGTTCTAGTTTTAACACAAAAGCACAGATAACGTCCTATGGGAAGCACTTCTGGTCTTAACACAAAGGCACAGATAATGTCCTATAGGAAGCACTTTTATATTTAACACAAAAGCACAGCTAACGTAGTAGAGCACTTCTATATTTAACACAAAAGTGCAGCTAACGTCCTATAGGAAGCACTTTTGGTTTTAACACAAATCGGCAGTTAACGTAGTATAGGAAGCACTTTTATATTTAACACAAAAGCACAACTAACGTACTATAGGAAGCACTTTTGTTTTTAACACAAAAGCAGAGCTAACGTCCTATAGGAAGCACTTCTGGTTTTAACAGAAAAGCACAGCTAACGTATTATAGGAAGCACTTCTATATTTAACACAAAAGTACGGCTAACATCCTATAGGAAGCACTTCTGGTTTTAACATAAAGGCACAACTAAGGTACTATAGGAAGCAATTTTATATTTAACACAAAAGCACAGCTAACGTACTATAGGAAACACTTCTGTTTTTAACACAGAAGCACAACTAACGTCCTATAGGAAGCACTTCTGGTTTTAGCACAAAATTACAGCTAACGTAGTATAGGAAACTGTCTGGATGAACATAATAGGACATGTATCTGTTTCGTAAAAACTTAGGGAACATCATTTCAAACATAAAATCATGTGTAGAAGATGGAAATCACTTACGGAACAAAGTTTTTCTTGAGGCACAAATTCTTCTATGTATGCTTCTAGTCTAGGACTCATTTGGAAAAATGGCGCCTGAAAGCCAGGCGGTGGTTGGAAAGGTGTGCGCCTAATGTCTTTCAGCTGTCATGTGGAAGGAAAAAATTACAGTCAAGTCAAGTTAATATATGGCAGCTAAGTCATTATGTTGAGTCGAAAAGTTCGCCAAAGGAAAATGATGAAAAGTTGACTCACCGTGTGTTTCCCAAAAATTCCGTCCTCCGTTGACAGGCTGTCTATGTTAGCATAATTCTTAATGGCCTTTGTGTCCCACATGACAAGTCTTGCAGGAGTGTCAGGATCCAGGTCCATAATCTTCGTATCCAGGTACTCAAAATACGTTATCTGCAAGTGAGGAAGAGGTAAAATTTAATCATGTTCTTGTAGCTGCTTGTGGGTATAAAGAAGTGTACAAGTTGGTGAACAAACCACTGGTATCAGGAGGCAGCCACACAGGGCGCCTGCGAATCCTTTGTCCTTGAAGGTCTGGAGTGATGTCACCAGTTTCTCTGTGACAGCATTAGACCAATCATATGATGATATGTTACTTGCTGGTCCTTCTAGAGCGGCTAAATAGTCGGGGCTAACGCAATCATATGTCTTTGGGCATAGAAATACCGCTGTTGCAAACATCACGAAAACCCGTTGAAACACTTCTCCTGTCAGCTCTGGGGTTATGAGATCAGTTAACTCTCTGATGTTTGGAGCATGCCCAGCACACCGAGTTCCAGACTTAACCTGACATCTAAAAGCTTCTGAGCATTTTCTAGGGATAATGTGCCCGCCCAATGGAATTCCTAAGATCCGGTGCATGGTGTACGAGTTGATAAGGAATCTGTATCCACTAGGCAGTATGAAACACCTGGAAGGGCAATCAAAATAGCGGACAAACCAGCGAACGAAACACCTTGGAAGCTCGCAACAGCACAGATCTAGTAGGTACCCAAAACCAATATCTCTGACTAGCTGTTTTTGTGGTTCTGTTAGCTTTTCACAGACAGAAATGAATTTCTGGAAGCTAAGTTTTGTGCTGAATTCTTCTTCGTATTCACCCATTGCAGCAGCTCTGCGGACAGAGATAAGAAATGACCTTTAGCAAATTTATTGTTGAACCACATGCTTTTTCTGGCAGAAGCTTACAAACACCGAGTCGGCAAAACACAGATAAATATTTAAGCCGTGATTAAAAATTCAGCTAGAATGAGAGGCATTGATCTCCAAAGAAATTTCAACGACACACGCGAGATGCATGATAAAAAACACCTACTTCGAGGCAGCAAGCTGCTTCTTTGTCCTGTACTCCTCAACAAGCTTTTCGTGCCCTGCATGTTTTAACTCAATCCTTAGTCTCTCTGTCTCTAGTTGGTCATGAACCATGAAATCTTGGGTGACAATCTCCGTGCCATCGACAGACTGAGACCGAGTATCCGACAGCTGTGGGGTGGAATCCATCTCATCGAACTCTACATAAGAGGTCATGAGACGTCATCGTTATCAGGTCAGCTATGTAAGACAGTTGTTAGCAGTCCTTGTGAGACTATCATCAACAGGCTGGTTAACTAAGACGGGTTCTAACTCTGAGTTAGTAACTACTTTGCAAAAACGGACGTTAATCCTTTGGATCTCTGCTATAGATTGCAGATCTATACAAATAATTTGATCTGTCTCTAGTTGGTTAGCTAAGACGAGTGCTTAAGTTTTGCATGGCTGGAGATATAACTCAAGTTAGCAAAACCACGGCGCAAGCATGCAGTTTGCATGGTTAAAGTGAGGTTGGCTGAGTCCTAATTTTAAATCTGTAACCCCTCTGCTGTTAAGACGGCGCAACAGTTTGAGCACGGACCAGCTGAAGATAATTGGATGCGGAACCGATATTCAAATCGCGCCCCACCTGCTGTGTTGCGCACATGCGGTGTGTACGCAGCCCACGGAATTGCTAGCACCGGTAATTTTTTTTTTCAAACATTGAATCGATGGCATAATCATGGTGAGAATGCAATGGATTACCTGAACAAGAGATCCACGGCGAGTGAGATGAAGGAGACCGATATTTTTTTCAGTGATGAGCGAAATCTGCGGAGGGATCAGGATTGGCTTTCCTTTGGAGAGCTCGCCTGTCGCCACCGATGCTAGATGGAGAGTGATCTCGAACTCATCTGCGGACGACCCCACAAGTTAGTCAAATACTTGGAGGAACTATTTGAGAGCCCACATGTCAGTATGAGCTTGAAGTCCACCTACCACATTTTCACACCTCAGATGGAGGTACTCATAGGACTCATATAAGGCCGACCCCACAAGTTAGTGAGAGACTTAGAGGAATTAGTAACTGAGAGCCCACTTGTCAGTGTCATGGATGGTCAAGTGAAGTCGACCTACCACATCTCGTCACGCCCAAAAAACATGCCCATCTCTCATGCGTCGCAAAACTCACCCCACCTATCAGGTTATTCTTCTCCTGCATGCAAAAAAGAAGTAGCCTCTCTCTTTCTTTATCTCTCTCCCTCTCTCTTTCTCTTCTCTCTCTCACCGAGATTCAAAATCATTGAAGGGGATCGCCTGACAAACTGCAGGGAAGCAGATCCCTCCACAATTGAGAAAGGTGTGACTTCCGAACAATCAACGCATAAGATTCAACAATCAAAGGTTAGTAAAAAAATTATCAACGCACCTTTTGCGTGGCGATTCCTGATACACGAGATTCAATTCATTGATGAATTTGTTGTGGTCGGGATTCATAGAATAAAACTGTTTAGTTTTACACTGTAGCTTTGATTTGAATTTGTTTTTTGTTTTGTATCCTCTCGTCCTTGTAATACGAGGTTGTTACTTTTTTTAGGTTTCATGGTTATCTTTGTGTTAAGTGTTGCACAAGCAAATTGGCATGAGAGGATCTCACTTTGGTTGAGGTTATAGTTTAATGAAAAATTAATATATGTATATATTTATATTTGTTAATTACATAGAACTAAAAATATATCTCTGTTGATAACGACTTCGAAAAGTTTCAACACTGATACTGCAGGTTTATAACCTTTATATTTTTACGTCTCTTTTTCGGGGCAGATGTTCAGGAGTGCGTCATCTGGTCAGGACAACAGGGACGGTCGGTCTTTGAATGACATCGGCAAGGATTACGGGAGGCAGGTAATAGTAAGGCAGTTGAACATTAGTGTTTGGTCTTTTATTCCTGGGACGTTTGTTATCAAGGTGTCACCACTAAGAACACCAAATAGTAGATCATTAACAACAACAAAAATGATTTATATATCCTGGATGAATGCTGTAATATCTGTTTATCATGTGCATCTACTTTGCACTTGAGTATCGAGAGGTGGAAGAATTTTTTTTACTACAAAACGAGAAGAAGATCAAGGATGCAGATGCTGTCAAACACGCACATGCCATGCGGGCTGGAATAATTGGAGTCAAGAGTGAGATACAAGTTCTTGGCAAACGCCCCAACCAGGAGCATGGTGTGCAACAGACACCTGCCAAGAGGAGCATTCTAAGCAGCAGAGACTCCTCTAAGCAGATTGTCCAGGTAACAACGAAAATTTCAAACGCTGGTTTTAACGTATGTGGAAGTTTTAGTCGCACGTGCCTCTAATTATTTTTTGGTTTGAAGACACAGATGCCCACAAAGGCGCAGAGCGGGCGTTGTGACGGTCCAGCGTTTGTAGGCGGTCATAATGAAGAGGTGCAGGGTAACAGAATTTCCTTTGATGCAAGCAGAAGGATCATTGGCAACAAAAGCATTGGTGTTCAAGGATTCGGTACGGTTTGCACAAGCAAGAAGAGCCTAACTACAAAATCAAACATAGGAGCAATAAGCTCTACCATACAGCAGAATCAGAAAGCAATACAGGTGACAGCATATACGAACGTGCAACAACATTTAAAGCAAATGTATATTTTTTGTGAGTAATTTTTTCTTTGTTTTTGTCTGGTATATTTAAATTGCAGTATCTTCCACACGCAGGTGTACGAGGAAGGAAGCAAGTATCGCGGTAGTCCACGAATTGATGAAAACATAAGGCAAGGTCCTTTGAAAGGATCACCTGTGGCGTTCAACATGAGGGGTCCTTCCAAAGGATCTCCGATGGCATTCAAAATCATCAGCGAAATCACCAATGCACGGAGGTTGTCGCCAAGATTTGGTGGACAAGAGAGGCATGGGAAAACAAAGGTGACGTCGGAACTATGCTTTTTCAATTCAACAGGGTAATGTGGAAAACAGGAGGACGGCTATCTGTCTTGTACGGCTGTATGTGCAGTTGTTATTTTATATAGGTTATTGTTGTGCATCTCCGGTTGTATGGTGTAAACAGAAGCACATCTGTGCCTCTTTGTGCAGATGTGTGTGTAGCATGGTCACATTCGTGATGTGAACAGTGCCTCCGGTGTACTGCTTATACTCGGTGAAGAGGCACGGGTCTGGTTTTGGTATACCGGATGAGCCCTGATGAGTCATATAAATATTTTGTTTAGGAATTTAAAAAAATGCATATGCTGCTCTGGATATCTAATTCTGTTTCTTGCCATGTGTTCAGGATTTGGCGGAGGGGATAACAAATGAGGGGAAGAAATATCATAGTTCTCCATCCATTTCATAGGAAACGCAACGTTCACAGCAGTAAGTAGCGTACAATGCCAGCACATATTGCATGGTAGAGGCAGCACAATCCCTTGGTTGCTCGAGTGCCGGAGAAACATGGAGTAGCATTGCACAATCCAACATTGGAGAGGCAGACTCATTTATGGAATTGGCCGTGGCATGCAGAAATGATTCTGCTGCGCGTGACAAACAACAGAGCAGCAGTAGCTCCGCTGTAAGTGGACCTGTGGCTGGTGACGAGACAGATGTCGTCAGAAGTGAATGCGATCAGACGAACAAAAACACAGTAGAGAGAATCATCATGGCGCCGCCGACCATTGTAGAGAAAGAAATGTATGACATGTTTAAAGATTTTATATACCCAACAATTCAGGAGGTCACCAAAGTGGTCGAACCAGAAGGTGGTATGGTATTCGGATCATTGGATGAGTGCTTTTTCTTTTTCTGCAGATATGCTAGAAAGGTTGGTTTTGCTGCCAAGCAATCAACGAGCAGAAGATCGACATATGATCAGCAGCTTGACAAGCAGGTTTTTCAGTGCACCAAGGAAGGGCAGAATAAAACAACTGAGAGACATGTTAAGGAGAGAAGGAGCAACTTCTTGATCCGGACAAGCTGCCCAGTCCAAATAACAGCCAAGAGGGATACATATAGGAGGAAATGGTATCTGAAGAACGTGCGTCTAGAGCACAACCAGGAGCTTCACCCATCTGATTGGATGCTGAAGTTCATGAGATGCTATAAGAAGATGACACCTCAGGAGAAATTCTTTATACAAGTGTTGCAGAAGGCGAGGTTAGAACCAAGGAAGGTTATGCAGATTTTTGCTGCCATGGGGAAATCGAGGTGAGAAATTATGTTCGACACGATTGACATAAGCAACATTGCATGCCGGGACAGGGGTAGAGAGTGCGGCACTGATATCGCAGACACCATGAAACTGTTTGCTGATATGCAGAGGCGGAGGCCGGGATTCCACCATGTGGAAGAGACAGAGAACAATGTAGTGTGCAGCCTGTTCTGGACAGACTCCTTGTGTAAGATGAATTATGATCTATATGGAGATTTCGTGTCTTTTGACACCACATTCTCTACGAATATATATGGCTTGCCATTTGCACCAATTATAGGTGTCGACAACCACGGGTCGACCGTCCTATTTGGAGTAGGCCTTTTGAAGGATGAGAAAATAGGGTCATTCAAGTGGCTCCTATGCATGTTTGTCGAGGCAATGGGAGGTAAAGAGCCGAAATACATAATTACATACCAGGACCAGGCGATGACGACTGCAATAAAGGAAGCTCTTCCGAGGACGAGGCACAGGTTCTGCTGGTGGCATATTAGGAAGAACCTGAAGGAAAATAATGCAGTAGTGTTTGTGCAGCACCCAGGGATGTCTGATGATATATTTCGAATCTTCAAAAACTCACTAGATCAAGACGAGTTTTAGCGTGCCTGGAAAGCAGCAATTTCTCTGCACAAGGCAGAAGGCAACAAACATCTGAACACGCTATGGGAACTCCGAAATTTTTGGGTGCCGGCCTACTTCAAGGACTGTTTCTATCCTTTCTCGTCAACAACCACTCACAGTGAGAGCACGAATTCGATGTGGAAGAATTACGTCGACCACAAGGACACTATAAAAAGGTTTGTTGATGCGTATCACACGATTCAGCAAAATGGCCTCGCCACGCTTGAGAAGAAAAGATATCGAACAAAAGAGAAGGCGCCATCACTAGAGACGGGTTTTCCGATTGAAAGACAAGCAAGTCAAGTATACACGAATGAAATTTTCAGGAAATTCTAGCTGGAGCTACGGAACCGGACTTACTTCAAGTGCTCTGATCTGGCAAAGGGGAGGCAGTATTTTTAAAAAAATATTATTGATCCTGGAGATAAAGTGTGGATACCTTATCCCGGCGAGGAATTTGACAGGTCTGAGTTCAGGGTAGATGTGGATGAGCAAAAAGAAATGTACAGTTGCAGCTACAAGGAAATGAGTAGGGATGGCATTCAGTGCTGCCATGTGCTTAAGGTGATGGACTAAACAGGCATGATCGATCAACTTCCAAAATCCTTTGTCATCCCCAGATGGACCAGGAATCTATCAGAGAGTGTGAAAGTTCTGTCTACAAGTCAAGGTGATAGCATGACCATACAAGACGATGAAACTATGAGATTCGGCCTCGCTTACACTAAGTTGTCGGATATCTGTTCAAATGCATGCAGAAAAGAGAAGGCATATCGTGTGCTGCGTGAGTGTACGGTAGATATGAAAATAAAAGTCATGGCACTACTAGGGAAAACCTTATACACAGAATCTTAGCAGCAGCGTGGCATAAAAACAGGCGCTGCTTCTAAGTAGTAGAAGCGCGGCTATGGAAAGCTCGCTACTGGTGCAAACTTAGCAGTAGCGCGTGACGCTTAAACCACGCTGCTACAAAAATCCACCGACAGTACACAACGACATAAGTTTACCAGTAGCTCGGCGCCAGGGAGCGCGCTGCTGCTAATGCCATAGTAGCAGCTCTCTTTTTTGTCACCCCGCTGCTGCTAATTTTGAAATTGTGCACAGGGTTGGCCCGTTTAGCAGTAGCGCGTGACAGGAAAGCGCGCTGTTGCTACACTCTTAGCAGCAGCACGCTTTCTCTCCCGCGCTACTGCTAAGACGCAGCACCCACCACCTTTTCCACCTCCCCTCCCCATCTCCTCTCCTCCCTTTCCCCTACCTCCCACATCCTCCCTCTCTCACTCTTCTTCTTCCTCAATACTTCTCCCCCCATTACTCTCCCTCTTCTACCTACCTTTCTCTCTCTTCATTACTCCTAGCTATAACTACACCACCTCCATTAATTCATCTCCTTTCTCTTTTTCCTCCCCCTCCACTAGTTGAAGTTGTCTCCTCCCAAATTAGCTAGCTAGGTAAATGTAGCATTTAGTTAAGTGACCTATTTGCCACCTAACTAGATCTTTCTTTGTCAAGAAGAGCTTTGTGCACTTTTGACCTCCCTACATCATCATCTCCACCGTGTGCTCGATCTCGAGATAGAGGTGTGATTAATATTTCATGCTTTTGCAAAATGGAAATATATGTTCCTATTTTGTATACACACTTAATTAGCCATTATTATGCATGGGTCCAATGATGTAATATATATATATATATATATGTTCCTATTTTGTATACACACTTAGCCATTATTATGCAAGGGTCCAATGATGTAATATATATATGTTCCTATTATGCTGAGGAAAAGAAAAAAGGGAAACTGGTAATAGCAGTAGCGCTTTAGTGAAAAAGAGCTACAGCTAGTCAAGGTAGCAGTAGCGGTTTCTGCAGAAAATCACTATAGTTGCTCGTAATAGTAGTAGCACGTTTCGTGTAAACGCGCTACTGCTACGTCCACTTAACCCAAAATTCTCCCTCTCCCTGCTTCATCCCGCCTCCTTTCCCCCAAATCCCCACTCTCTCTTCCCCGGCCCCGTCGCACCGCCGCGCCCGCCCCCGACCTCGGCGCGCTCGCCCCCGACCCCGCCGCCCCCAACCCCGCTGCGCCCGACCCCGGCACGCTCGCCCCCGACCCCGCCGCCCCCGACCTAGGCGCGCTCGCCCCCGGCGCCGGCGCTCGCCCCCGACCCGTCGGCCCTCGCCTCCCTCCTCTGCTTCCTCCCCTCCCAACCTTGGCCGTCGTCGGGCCTGCCTCCTCGCCTTGCACCCTCTGTAAACCACCCCCCCTCTCTCTCTACTAGCTAGGGTTAATTTACTTAGGTTTTAGTTATGTTAATTAGGTTATCTATTTAGTTATGAATTTAGATAGGTTTCAAAATTTGCTGAATTTATATGCAAATTTGAACTGGACATGTGATATGTGTATATGTCATGTTTTGGACATGTCATGTTTTGGTAAATGATCCGAGTTGCCTATGTTACGCCGGAATGTTGATTCATTTCTGTTTCGGTGAATTTCAAGCGCTCGATATGTCCATTTTTTAGCAAAGGTCATGCCGAAATTTCCCGTGAATAAAGGCATGATTTGTGCTACATAGTTGGCATATCGAGTGCTGGCACATAGATTTCTTTTTTATCTCATTTCTCATTTGTTCATACTTCTAGAAATAAATGAGGACACTTAATCATAGGAAACATGTCGAACAACGAAGAAACTAGGCCTTCTGACCAAGATGCAGACGAGATGGATTATGAGGGTGAACAAGACTACCTCGACTTTTGACTGCTAAGCAAGGTTTGCAGGTCCGCCTCGATGATGGTACTGACGCCGACACCGACAATGACGGCGCAGGCACCGATGGCGGCGCCGAGACCGGTGGGGAAGGTACCGCCGGGGAAGATACCGGCGCCGATGCCGGTATCGAAAAGAGGCATAAGAAGCAGAGGATACGAAAACCTAACAAACTAGGGATTGGACGACTTGTGATCACAAAGATGGCACCTGGCAAGTTTGAGCCGTTAGAGCCGGAAGAACCTCGCAAGTGCTATGGGAACCAAGTAGGATGCATCCTACGGGAATGCGCAAGCATCAATGAAGATGACTTAAGGAGTAAAGAACATTTGACGCAGTTGCTCCTAACGAAGTTGCACAAGAGATTCAAGTTCCCCGATCGGGATGATAACATAGAACAACAGTGGGATGATCCGAAGATGAAAAAGATTAACAATCACGCCATGGGCATGTTTAGCAATGATTTGGCCTCCTGGAAATCGAGGGTGAAACGAGCTATTGAGACCGAGGAACCCCTGTCCAAGATTCTGGAGGAAAATCCGACACTTACGGAAGAGGAGTTCGAAAAGTTCAAGGACACTTGCGCTACCGAGGACGCCAAGGCTAAGGCTGTGAAATTCAAGAGCCTTCAGCAAAGGAACACGGGGAAGCATCGCCTCGGAAGCCGTGGCTACCTCGGTAAAAGGCCCATATGGGATAAGGAGGATGCGGAACGTGAAGCCGCGGGTCTCCCAGACCCCTTCGCGAAGTTCACCAACCCCTTGGAGCATGACTTCATCAGGGCCCGCGACAAGTGGGACAAGGAGAAAAGGTTTTTTACATGGACAAGATCACGAGGAAATTGATTAGACTACTGGAGAAGCAACACCAGCTTGCAGCCGAAAACCCTACTTCTCTGATGAGGCCCAAGTGGGACACCCCTCTCAACCGGGTCTTGAACGAACTTAAGGGACTCCCTTTGGGCCAGCGGCCGCAATATGGTCGTGTGCACGGCGGTGGAGATGGCGCCACGTGGAAGGTGTTTTACAACGAGGGCCTGGAGGCCAAGAAGTAGAAAAAGAAGTTTAGTCAGGCGGACATCGACGCAAAGGTGAAGCTTGCGGTCAAGAAAAAAGCAGCTGAGGACGCGAAAAAAGCAGCCGAGGACAAATACGAGTTGTTACAGCAGGCAGTCAATGCAGCTGTAACTGCCTGCAGAAATGATTTCACTACTAACTTGGTTCCAGTTATCATCAACTGGACGAAGGAAAATCCAGACAAGACGGTGCATGATTTCCCGTTGCCCAGTTTCAACGGGAGCAACTCCATGAACAACAACATCATCGCACCATCACTTGCCCACGCAACCGGGCCTCCTCTCGCAGCCGCTCCCGCTCATAGCATCCCGTCCTTAGTCTCTGGCGCGCTCGGTGGGCCTTCTTCTTTGGCTGAGCTCGACGCCATCACGGTAATTACATGTCGCACCACCATATATATATATATATATAATATTCCATTTTTGTTGCCTTTCAGATGTTTTACGCCACAGACATATGTGTTTGCAGGCGAAAGAAACCCCGTGCACCATACTCTACTTGATCAAAGGCCAGAAGGTGGACGTGGGAAAGGGGATGATAATGGACCCCTTGCAACCCACATTCCACAACCAGCCGATCCCTGCTAGGCACTTCAGGGTTAGCTTGTCCAGTGTGAAATCGGGGCACGAGGATTTGCCTCCTCCAGTACAGCATGTGGGAGCGGACGACGAGACCCCGCCGCGGATTGGAAGCTGCAAGGGTTGGGTGCTGCTATGGCCGAAGAATCTTATTCGTCTGGAGCCGGCCGAGAGCACGCCAATAACCACACATCAACAAGCATGTGCGGAGACCACCACCCCGCCTACGCAATTACCAGCTCCTGTAGTGCCGGGTGAGAGCGGCGGACGACATGATGAAGGGGGTGCAATAGTGCTGGCTGATGTAATTTGTCCTGTAGAACAGAGAATGGATGATGAGACGGAGGTCGACCCTATGGATTTCCTCAATACAAACGCGTATGACTGTGACATAGAATTGATGAGTCAACCATATGACGAATCGGGCTATCAGCTTGCTAATGAGGATATGGATGATATGCCCGGGCAGGAAGGTCGTAGCAGGGATTGCAAAAAGTCTCTCTTCATGAAATCCTCACAGGACACGCCTGAAGATGCCGCCTCAACACAGGCTCAACTATCCCAGCGCGAGGGTCGTACAGTACTTAGCCCGGGAACACTGGGGCAGGGGTTAAGGAAGGGTCTAGAAGGTGTGCCCAAGAAAAAGGAGAGAAAGAGATCGGGGAAGATAGCTGCCTCCAAACAAGCTAGAGCACATAGCAGCCAAACGATGCATTCTGAAGAGCGTGTACCCGTGAAAGGTGCGGCCATGTTCCATCTCACGGGCGAGCCGATGCTACCGCCGAAACCGCTAGAGGCACTATCAGGGGATCTCAGGAGAGTGCACGACCATGTGCTGTCGACTGAGAAAAGCCTACTAGCCTCAAAGGATCCAGGATATCCGACATACGCGGCTCGTGTGCCTGAGGGGAAGTGCTACGTCGAGACACGGCCCGCGGAGGTGTTCTTCCTGCGGTTTGACCATATCTTTGAGATGTTTTTGACAAGGCGGCTCGATTTTACAATCGTCCACCTTTTTGCGCTACATATGAGCTCTGTCATGAACAGTGAAGAAGTCTCGCAAATCTGTGTGGCGGATCCGTACTACATGCACGAGTCTTTCTTGAGTCTCGGCGACTTTGAGCGTGAAACTGCTAGGGACTACCTCCAAAACTTCATGGTACAGAATAAGGACCAGGAAATTGTCCTCATGCCTTATCATCCAAAGTAAGTCAGTTTCCAACAACCCTTTCATACATTTCAATCATTCCTTCTCTCTCTATGGGGAATAATTTGAGGTGTCTTTTCCCCGCAGCAACGGGCGCGCCGTCCTTATCGTTCTTTATCCGCAAGTCTCCCACGCCGTGTATTTTGACCCTTCCAGAGACTATGAGAAAAAAGACTACACCCACATAATGAATATTCTAGATGATGCTCTCCAAGTCTTCAGCTTTAGAGGTGGCCACATGCAGATCAGGAAACAAAGGAACAAGAAGATGGGTTTCTCGCATAAAACTAACTTCTCCTGCATCCAAGTCCCAAAACCAAGCAAGAAGGATGGATTGTACATCCTCCATCTCATGATTCAGTTCAACACGGATCACCAAAAGCTTCGCATGAGAAGCAGAAATGATGATCATATCCACAAGTGGCTAGAATCTCATGGAGAAGCGGATTATAAACTTAGAGATGACTTCTTTCGCATCCATAGCAACATTGCGACGATCATCATGAAAGAAGTCGTCGATGAGAAGGGGATGTTCCACCACGGCCCTATATCACGAGCTGACGTCCGAACTCGCATAGGCATGCAACGTCTAGACCTCACGCCGTTCAAGAAGCTAGGGTCCATCCTCGATGATATGGAAGGATGGAACTTCTAGTGATTTATGATGCCGGTGATGATGATATGTGTCGGTTGAACTTGTATATTATTTGTAGCGATGCAACTTTGTGATGTCCATGATCCCTGCCGAACTTGCGTAACGCTACTTTGTTAGTTTGCGTACGATGACCTGCGTACCTCTAGTTAATTAATTTGCGTACTGTATGTTGCATCTAGTTGCTAACCCTTTCTTTTTCGGTGTTCTCTAGTATATTTTGTTGCATATATATGATTGTACATCCTCTTCATGAACATGCATCTCTAACAGGTACCTAGTTTCTTGATGGCGAGATGGAACTGCTATGTCGTGTACAAAGGGAAGGTTCCGGGGGTGTACAACGAGTGGCATGAGTGTCAGGCGCAAGTGAATGGGTTCTCGGACGCCAGCCATAAAGGCTTCAAAAGCAGACAAGAAGGAGAAGCTAGTTACTTGAGGTTCACGCTAGCGCGAGAGAGGACTCGTAACCGCCATCTCATGTACTGCATAGTTCCGCTCTCACTCATAGTGATAGCTCTTCTTGCGTCTACCTTTGTTTAGATGGATGATGTTGTAGTTGCAAGTATTCGAGACTTGCATGTATCGCTATTTTTGAGATGATGACAAGATACCACTTTGTGTTGGATGATGATTATGACGAGACTATTTGTATGTATATGCTATGATTACATTTGTGGTCTCGCAGACATTTGTATGTGTATCATGATGACATTTATATGTGCTAAAGATTCTTCTATAAAGCCTGTTCAAATACAAAACAAATATGCCGAAAAAACAAAAAACTACTAAAATTAGCAGCAGCGAGTGGAGAAAAGTTAGCAGCAGCGTGGTTGTAGCAGTAGCGCGCACAGGGGAAGCGCGCTATAGCTATTAGCAGCAGCGAGGTTCCTTTAAGCGCCCTGCTGCAACACTTGTGTAGCAGTAGCGCGGGTGGACCAGCGCTACTGCTATACGTTAGCTGTAGCGCCTTATTAGTAGCGCCAGCACCCGCGCTACTAAAAGGCCGAAAACCCGCGCTGCGGCTAGGCTTTTCCCTAGTAGTGTGGCGGCACTTGCCGAGGAACCAGACACAGGCATTCTTGTCGAAACTCTCAAGAACCCTCCCATGAGTGGCTTAAAGGGTACGAAAAAGGAGATCGAATCAAAGCTGGTTCTAAGAAGAAAGGAAAAGGCTACAAAGCTGCAACCAAGTGCGGCCGTTGTCGAGAAAAGGGTCACAGGAAAACAAACTGTCCGGATAACCCAGAAGTGCAGGAGAGGATGAGGATTGAAGAGGAAAAGAGGAAATCACAGCAGGAGAAGAGGGCAAGGTCAATGAAATGGCCGACAACACCGACAACACCATTGAGGACATCAAATGGCTCAGGACAATGCACTCCAACCCAGGAGGAAGACGTCAGACGCCAGCAATTCCAACGACCCCACTGACAGCAGGGAGCATTTACCAAAGTCTTGCATCTATGCTAGAATCAAACATCACACAAGCCAGGCACACAGAATGCGTGCAGGGAAGCCCGGGACAAGGCACGAAATCTGCGCAGTCCATTTTCAGAAAGGAAAGTGAAAGTGCAACTATCCCTAAGTGGTTTTGGTAATTCATAACAACATATAGCTCATTGAGCTAATGCTATTCCAAGATGATTATTTCAGGAAAGCTCAATGATTGGCATTGCATGGATGTGAAAGTGGAACCCTCAAAATGCTAAGGACAAAGGATTGGCTCAAGCTCAAAAGCTCAAGACTCTTCATTTTATATTTTAGTGATCCAAGATCACATTGAGTCTTTAGGAAAAGCCAATACTATCAAGGAGGGATGAGGTGTTGCTTAATGAGCCTCTTGCTTCATGTGCTTAGTGATATGCTCCAAAACCCTCAACTACTTTCCCATATCCACATATGACCTAAACCCTAAGCCAAACTCGGTCATACCGATTCTTTCTATCCAGCGCCACCGAGTTTCACTTGTCATAAGCCACTGCCAAACCCTAGCAATTCGGTTCTACCGATAGGGATCTCGGTCTCACCGAGATGGGATTGCAAACTCTCTGTTTCCCTTTCGTCACTTTTCGGTCTCACCAAAAGAGCGAATCGGTCCCACCGAGATTGCAATGTAAATTCAGTGTTTCCCCTTTGTAACTTTTCGGTCTCACCGAAAGAGCAAATCGGTCCCACCGAGTTTGCCTGACCAACTCTCTGGTTAGCTAATTACCAAATTCGGTCTCACCGAGTTTGTGTAATCGGTCTCATCGAGATTACGTTATGCCCAAACCCTAACCATATCGGTCCCACCGAGTTGCATGTCAGTCCCACCGAAAATCTCTAACGGTTACTAGGTTTACATTTTCGGTCTGACCGAGTTTATTGATTCGGTCCCACCGAGATTGGAAAACTGTGTGTAACGGTTGGATTTTGTGTGGAGGCTATATATACCCCTCCACCTCCTCTTCATTTGTGGAGAGAGCCATCAGAACACATACACAATTCCAATTCATATGTTCTGAGAGAGAACCACCTACTCATGTGTTGAGACCAAGATATTCCATTCCTACCATATGAATCTTGATCTCTAGCCTTCCCCCAAGTTGCTTTCCACTCAAATCTTCTTTCCATGAAATCCGAATCCTATGAGAGAGAGTTGAGTGTTGGGGAGACTATCATTTGAAGCACAAGAGCAAGGAGTTCATTACCTACACACCATTTGTTACTTCTTGGAGAGTGGTGTCTCCTAGATTGGCTAGGTGTCACTTGGGAGCCTCCGACAAGATTGTGGAGTTGAACCAAGGAGTTTGTAAGGGCAAGGAGATCGCCTACTTCGTGCAGATCTACCGCTAGTGAGGCAAGTCCTGTGTGGGCGATGGCCATGGTGGGATAGACAAGGTTGCTTCTTCGTGGACCCTTTGTGGGTGGTTGCTTCTTCATGGACCCTTCGTGGGTGGAGCCCTGTGTGGACTCGCGCAACCGTTACCCTTTGTGGGTGGAGCCCTCCGTGGACTCTCGCAACCGTTACCCTTTGTGGGTTGAAGTCTCCATCAACGTGGATGTAGGATAGCACCACCTATCCGAACCACGGGAAAAACATCCGTGTCTCCAATTGCGTTTGAATTCTCCAAACCCTTCCCTTTACAATCTTGCAAGTTGCATGCTTTACTTTCCTGTGCCAATATACTCTTTGCATGCTTGCTTGAATTGTGTGATGATTGCTTGACTTGTCCTACAATAGCTAAAATCTGCCAAGAACTAAAATTGGGAAAAGGTTAAGCTTTTATTTGGTCAACTAGTCTAATCACCCCCCTCTAGACATACTTTCGATCCTACAAGTGGTATGAGAGCTTTGGTCTCCATTTGCTTTGATCTCCATAGCTTTTGGTGGTCATAGTCTTGGTTTCACAACCTAGGAGAGTACGGCGTCTAGCGAGGGAAATTATCACCGTAGAGGTCCTTACTTTGATGGTACTAATTTTGCTAGTTGGAAGCATAAAATGAAAATGCATATTCTTGGAAATAACCCCGCCGTTTGGGCTATTGTGTGTGTTGGTTTGCAAGGTGACTTCTTTGATGGGAAAGAACCAAATCGTGAAGCTACCACGGATGAGTTGAAGATGTTGCAATACAATGCTCAAGCTTGTGATATTCTCTTCAACGGATTATGCCCCGAAGAATTCAACAAAATCAGCCGTCTTGAGAATGCAAAGGAAATTTGGGACACTTTGATTGATATGCACAAAGGTACCGACTCCGTCAAGGAATCCAAGTTGGATGTTCTTCAAAGTCAACTTGACAAGTTCAAAATGAAGGATGGTGAAGGTGTCGCTGAAATGTACTCTAGGCTTGCTCTCATCACAAACGAGATTGCCGGCTTAGGAAGTGAAGAGATGACCGATAGATTCATCATCAAGAAGATTCTAAGAGCCTTGGATGGAAAATATGATACCGTGTGCACATTGATCCAAATGATGCCCAATTACAAAGATCTCAAGCCAACGGAGGTGATTGGAAGAATTGTTGCTCATGAGATGTCACTTAAGGATAAAGAGGAACTTCACAACAAATCAAGTGGTGCCTACAAAGCCTCATGTGAAGCCCCTACATCATCAAGTGAGAAACAAAACTTCAATGAAGAATTGAGCTTAATGGTGAAGAACTTCAACAAGTTCTACAAGAGTAGAAGCAAAGATAGAAGCTTCAAGTCAAGGTCCTACAATGACAAAAGATCTTCTAGTCGAGAGCGAAACTTCTACAGTTGTGGAAGACCCGGACACTATTCCAATGAGTGTACGGCTCCCTACAAGAGAAGAGAAGATTCTCCAAAAAGAAGAAGCAAAGAATCACCACCAAGAGAGAGAAGGAGTAGAGATGATCGTTATGAACGAAGATACTCACGGAGAAGCAAGGACTCGGAAAGGAAGGAAAAATCATCAAGGAGCTACACAAAACGAAGACATCAAGCTCATGTTGGTGAATTGGTATCCGACTCCGACTCCGACAGCCACTCCGAGAGAAGTTATCACTCCGACTTTGAAGATACTCAAGATGAAGGTGTTGCCAGTCTAGCACTTGTGTCAACCAACTCCTACGACATATTTGACTCACCAAATGAAGGAATTGGAAGATGCTTCATGGCCAAAGGTCCTAAGGTAACACACCCCGAGTATGTTGATTTCAATAGTGATGAAGATGACTTGTTAGGTGATGATTTGCTTGTTGACAACTCTAGTGATGAATACTATGATGAAAGGTCAATTAATCATGCTAATCAAGATAAAACGAATGAAAATGATAAGGAGAAGATTGAGGCTCTAACTAAAGAACTAAACACTCTTAAGTTAGCTCATGAAACTATCTTCGAAGATCATCGAGAACTTTTAGGAGCTCATGAGAAATTACGCTTTGAAAAGCTCAATCTTGAGCAAGAGCATGAGTTCTTAAAAGCAATAAATGATGATCTCCGCAAGAAAAGTTCTTCTCACATTGCCAAGCATTTACTCTTATCCACTTACATGCCTCAAGTCAAGTCTAGTAACAAGAACAAGAAAGATTCTTCCTCTAGTAGTAACAATGATCATGCTAAATCCAATATTGTTGCTTCTAGTAGTTCTCTTGATTCCACTAATGATTCTCTTAGCCAAGTTACACTTGAGCAAGAAAATAGCTTATTGAAGGGAATTATAGAGAAAGGAGTGTACAAAAGCCTTGCCGGGAGTAAGCAATTCGAGGAAATTGTGCGCAAGCAAGGAATGCACCGGAAGAATCAAGGTGTTGGTTTTGAACGAAAGTTCAATGCCAATGGAGTTGAGTGGGAAGAAGATCAATACCCCAAGACAAAGTTTGTTCCTCAACAAGAGAAGTATGATACTTCCTTCAAGGGGACACAAGCTCAAGATGATCTTCCACCACAAGACTACAAGCAAAAAGGCAAGGACAAGCTTCAAGAGGAAATTGATGCATTTGAAGAAGCTCCTAAGACCTTAGTCAAGTGGATTCCCAAGACTACTTCAAGTTCCACTTCATCAAGTACGACTACAACTCCAAGGATTCCCATCAAGATGGTGTGGATCCAAAAGAAGAAGAACTAGAGAGTTCTTGAGGGTGACTCCGCCAACATACTTCACTCTTATCATTTTGGCAAGAACAAGTGCAATCAACTTCCACATCTTGCACTAGTTCAAGGAGTCACAAACCCTCTTGTTGGTAAGACAAGGGACAAGGTAACCTAAAAGTTTTCATGGACATCATCTTGTGTGTGCATCACTCTATGTCTATGGATATCCTTGTTTGTTCCTTGTGGGACTAACCCATGTAGGTATTGAAAGTGCAATTCACTCAAATGGATAGCTCCAAGTGATATACATCAACATTGAGCATCCACATCTTCAACATCTACATGAAGTCATCATCGACAAAACCCAAGGTTAGTTCATCCCTCTTAGGGGGGATATCACATCTAGGGGGAGCTTTACTCTAAGACTTGAGCTAAAGCAACTCTAATGATGTGAACACAACAATGCTTTATGTAAAAGTGGTAACCCCACTTGAGCTTAAACGATGAGTATGACCTATGATCAAGTGTCCTCACTTGACTCCTAAGTCAATATACTCATATATAGATGACCTTGTCATCGCAAATTGCTTGATAGATGCTAGAATTGGTTGTGCATGCCTTGTCACATATTTCATTTGCCATCTTATTGTGTGAGCATGCTGGTTGCATATTTTACTCATTCGAGGACATCCACTTGTTGCTTTGATTGTTTGGTTTTATTTCCTTTTGCCAAGTGGATGGACAAGAGTGCCTAAGAACCTCCTCTAGCTATCTATGCTTTTCTCGTCTCAAACTCTATTCATGCTACATCACAAAATTTGATCAAGTCAGATTCGAACCACTCTGTGTGAGGAGCGCTTGGAGTCCCCGATTCGTCATAGACTTAAACTTCCAAAACCTCTTTATGATTCTCGGTCTGACCGATACCCCACATTCGGTCCTACCGAGATCATTAAGTTGATCTAGGTTTTCGATCTCGGTGCAACCGATTTGAACCTTTCGGTCACACCGAGTTTCAGTAACTGCTTACAGTTATGAATCTTGGTGCCACCGAGTTGTTCCACTCGGTCACACCGATAGGGTCAGGCTATATATAGTCACGGGCAAAAATTTGGAAATTTCTCCGAACCCCTTTGCCCGCGCGATAGCCTGCTCCGCCAACATGGTCTCCGGATCGTCTCCTCGCCGCCAGCCGCCTCCAGTCGCTGGTCTCCATCGCCGTCAATGGGAATTCTACCCCGCCGTTGCCGCCGTAGCGAGTCTCCGCCGAACTAGGGTATGGACTCGATCTTGCCACGATTGAAACACTCCTATCCAGTCAATGCGTTCGTAGATTAGGTTTGATTCGAAAATTTTAGGGTTAGGTTTCCGCCGAAACCATCTCGGACCCACCGAGTTGAAAAACTCGGTCCCACCGATTTGGCTTATGCCATTGCACAAGTGAGACTCGGTCTGACCGAGAATTACTTATCGGTGTGACCGATTTTGGAACTCTGTGAAACCCTAGCAGTCTCGGTGCCACCGAACTGTGACTCGGTCTGACCAAGTTCACTAGTTTAGGTGCCAAAACTGCTTCGGTATCACCGAGTTTAAAAATCGGTAGATCCGAGATGATTTCAGTGGGAAACTAAAACTACGTTTTTGGATCATTCTTTTGCAAAAATCTCTGCATTTTGTGATGCTCATCTATTCTACCTCATCTATAAACTATTCACAGGGTCAGCAGTCAGAGTTTGCAACATGTCTGATCAGAGTGACAGCCAGAACTTGTCAGAGCAGCAAGTGCAGATGAGTGAGGGCACTAGTCCCTCCAGCTCTTCAGATGATGGCAGCAAAAGTACCCCAAGCAATCTGCCAAAATCTGCCACTAGACAGAGGAAGAAGAGAACTTCAGACTCTGAAGATGAAGATTATGTGGCAGAGGAAGAGGCCACATCAAAGAGAGTTGAGCCAGCACAGGGCACAAAGCCAGGCTTAAAGATCAAAAGGCCAGCAGGCAGGTAACCTATGTCAAAGGCCAGAGCTTCAACTGAGAAGCCCACACCCAAAGAGCCAGTTGCTGCTGAAGGCAAGAAAAGAAAGGAAAGGGTGAAGAAGACCGTAGCCAAAGTGCTTGGAAAGGCTTCCATCATGGAAGAGGAAGAGGAAGAAGAGGTTGTTGTACCAGCACCTAAGGCACCTAAGCTTGTGGGTCATGCTATCAGGACAGGGGCTGCTACATCTAAGCCCAAAGAAGCACCGAAATCTGCCTCCAAGCCCAAGTCTGCACCAAAGAGGAATATAAGGAGCATACCTGCTGCTGAGAAGAACAAGGCCCCAGTGCCTGAAGCTGCTGAAGAAGAGGATGAAGAGCACGTTCTGAGAAAGCTCAAGCCCAAGATCCCAGACCACAACGATGCTCATCCTGTGGCTGAGGACATGAAGCTCAGGAGAGACTCAGGGCTGAGGAAGTGGAGAGAAGCAGATCCGTATGCTTCAAGAAGGAGGTCTGCTGTGGATTACAGATTTCACACCAAGGAACAGCAGGACTTCTATTAGACAGTTTTGCTTGACAAGAAGCCAATAGTCCGTGACATGAGATGGGTCGATTGGCAATACATCAAGGACAACAAAGAGTACTACCCTGGAGTGCAGGACAGCTTCAAGGCATGTGGAGTAGAGGACTTTGTTGGGCAGAAGCTCACAAAGTGGAACGAGGAACTCATCATGCAGTTCTACTCCACAGCCCACTTTTATCCAGATGGTAGGATAATTTGGATGTCAGAGGGTACAAGGTACCAGTCCACAGTTGCTGAATGGGCACAACTCATTGATGCCCCAGAGGAGCAAGCAGATGACTTGGACATTTATGCCAAGAAGAAGATGGACCACAACTCTATGTCCAACATGTACAAGGAAATTCCAAACGAGGCACTTGATACTTTCAAGTTTGGGTCTGTGCATTATCTTCTGTCAGGGCTACCAACAATCAATTGGACATTGAGGCACACTCTCTTGCCCAAGTCTGGAGGTCACAAGATGATCAGAGGCCATGCAATCAATTTTCTTCATGTATTTGATGTACCTCAGAAATTCAAAGTGATGAGCCTTATAGTAGAAACAATCAAGAGGACTGCAGCAGACCAGAAGAGGAGCTGTGGGTATGCCCCACAAATTCAGGAGCTCATTAACTCCAAGATGGGCACGGGCATATACTTGTTGGACAAGGAACACCTGCCCATCCATCCAGATTTTGAGGACAATCAAGTTGTGATGACTGAAAATGAACCATCGTCTGCCCAAGCACAAGCAAAGAAGGAGAAGGCAAGGAAGGAGAAAGCTGCCAAGATGCCAACTCAAGAGGAGGCATCTGAGTATTTCTTGAAAACCAAACAAGAGCAGCTTGGTTACCTGATTGCATCCACCCTGTCGATTGATAAAGGACTAGCCACCCTAACTCAAAACCAGGCAAGCTTAGAGAGGACCATGGAACAAAAGTTCTATGACTTGGATGTCAAGGTGACAGAGATTCAGACTGCCGTGGAGCAGCTCCAGGATGACATGCAGGAGAGGAGAGGGAAGACAACCACTGATGCCTTTGCCAGAGTGCCACGAGGTCCGAGGTCGTCTGCAGTGCCAGTTCCTGACACAAGAGCAACTGCCTCAGCTCCAGCCGTAGCACCAGCCCAACCAGCTCCAGCATCTACTTCAACCTCGACTTCGACCACGTCTACAGAAGGCTTCGTCCTTGGAGTGCTCCGGACTCCACCACCACCAGAAGATCAAGCCTGAGCGTCGACTTAGCACTATGCATTTTCTAGGAACTTTTTGGTAACTTGTTGCCAAAGGGGGAGAAAAATGTATAGATCATAGGCTTCGAGAGAGAGAGAGTGTGTTGCTTTTTTTCTCTCTTGCTTTGTTTGGTGGTTTTTCGAACTTTGTTTGCTTTTGAGTGCTTGAGATACTATGTCATTATCTGTGAGACATTGATGATCATGTGTTTGATCATAAGCTACACTTAATGTTTGCTTAATGCTATTATCTTATCTATCTTATGTGATCATTCACTTTTCTTGGTGATGAGTGCATGTATTTCATTCTTATCATTTTAAGCGCTCCACTAAGATGTATGTGACATGAAAGAGTAACCCATGACTCTAACTCCTTGTGCATTTGCAGTCCAAAGAAAATTTTAAATATGCACAAATTTACGGGGAGCTCTTACTTGTCACATACTTCTCAAAGCGACGATATATTACATGCTTATTATCATTTGTCGAAGCTTTGATCTATATGTTGTCATCAATTACCAAAAAGGGGGTGATTGAAAGTGCAACTATCCCTAAGTGGTTTTGGTAATTCATAACAACATATAGCTCATTGAGCTAATGCTATTCCAAGATGATTATTTCAGGAAAGCTCAATGATTGGCATGGCATGGATGTGAAAGTGGAACCCTCAAAATGCTAAGGACAAAGGATTGGCTCAAGCTCAAAAGCTCAAGACTCTTCATTTTATATTTTAGTGATCCAAGATCACATTGAGTCTTTAGGAAAAGCCAATACTATCAAGGAGGGATGAGGTGTTGCTTAATGAGCCTCTTGCTTCATGTGCTTAGTGATATGCTCCAAAACCCTCAACTACTTTCCCATATCCACATATGACCTAAACCCTAAGCCAAACTCGGTCATACCGATTCTTTCTGTCCGGCGCCACCGAGTTTCACTTGTCATAAGCCACTGCCAAACCCTAGCAATTCGGTTCTACCGATAGGGATCTCGGTCTCACCGAGATGGGATTGCAAACTCTCTGTTTCCCTTTCGTAACTTTTTGGTCTCACCGAAAGAGCGAATCGGTCCCACCGAGATTGCAATGTAAATTCAGTGTTTCCCCTTTGTAACTTTTCGGTCTCACCGAAAGAGCAAATCGGTCCCACCGAGTTTGCCTGACCAACTCTCTGGTTAGCTAATTACCAAATTCAGTCTCACCGAGTTTGTGTAATCGGTCTCACCGAGATTACGTTATGCCCAAACCCTAACCATATCGGTCCCACCGAGTTGCATGTCAGTCCCACCGAAAATCTCTAACGGTCACTAGGTTTACATTTTCGGTCCGACCGAGTTTATTGATTCGGTCCCACCGAGATTGGAAAACTGTGTGTAATGGTTGGATTTTGTGTGGAGGCTATATATACCCCTCCACCTCCTCTTCATTTGTGGAGAGAGCCATCAGAACACATACACAATTCCAATTCATATGTTCTGAGAGAGAACCACCTACTCATGTGTTGAGACCAAGATATTCCATTCCTATCATATGAATCTTGATCTCTAGCCTTCCCCAAGTTGCTTTCCACTCAAATCTTCTTTCCACGAAATCCAAATCCTATGAGAGAGAGTTGAGTGTTGGGGAGACTATCATTTGAAGCACAAGAGCAAGGAGTTCATTACCTACACACCATTTGTTACTTCTTGGAGAGTGGTGTCTCCTAGATTGGCTAGGTGTCACTTGGGAGCCTCCGACAAGATTGTGGAGTTGAACCAAGGAGTTTGTAAGGGCAAGGAGATCGCCTACTTCGTGAAGATCTACCGCTAGTGAGGCAAGTCCTGTGTGGGCGATGGCCATGGTGGGATAGACAAGGTTGCTTCTTCGTGGACCCTTTGTGGGTGGTTGCTTCTTCATGGACCCTTCGTGGGTGGAGCCCTGTGTGGACTCGCGCAACCGTTACCCTTTGTGGGTGGAGCCCTCCGTGGACTCTCGCAACCGTTACCCTTTGTGGGTTGAAGTCTCCATCAACGTGGATGTAGGATAGCACCACCTATCCGAACCACGGGAAAAACATCCGTGTCTCCAATTGCGTTTGAATTCTCCAAACCCTTCCCTTTACATTCTTGCAAGTTGCATGCTTTACTTTCCGCTGCCAATATACTCTTTGCATGCTTGCTTGAATTGTGTGATGATTGCTTGACTTGTCCTAGAATAGCTAAAATCTGCCAAGAACTAAAATTGGGAAAAGGTTAAGCTTTTATTTGGTCAAGTAGTCTAATCACCCCCCCTCTAGACATACTTTCGATCCTACAGAAAGGTCTGAGTGGAGACTTTTTGGTACCGGAGAACAGTACGAATAGAAAAATGAAAAGGTAATAATGCAGCTTAAACAGGACGTGAGCAAAAAATAGTGATGACCGCAATCTTTCACTTTGTTTTTATGTATGAATATTAATTTTACAGGTAAATAGGTTGAATAGATACGCAGAAGGGTGGGTTTGCACAAGGGTCGAGAACGAAGAATGGATTGTTGAACATTCAAAAACAAGGCCGCACGTGGAGCGATGAAATATCAAGAAATTGGTGGGGATTGTTTATTTTCTTGTGTTGTGGTTATAAGAACGGGTTGTAAGTTAATTTGCTGCAGTTATAGAAACAAAACCAATTTAAATAAGAACGCCTTTTGCTTCTTTATGTATTTTTTTTCGGCGGACGAAAATATCAGAGGCCCAGGTTTCCTTGTTATTTTCCGCAGCCACATCAGTTTCTGAACGTGGATGTTGTAAGCATACAAGCATGCTTCTCTGCTGCGTGACAGAGAGATAAAATTAACCTAAGGGCACAGGCAGCCACGGCCATGCCACCAGTGAGTGTTCAACCATGACTCTCATGGTTGCATGGTCACGCCCGCCGTTATGGAACGAAAACATTTTTAAGCATAGAATCTCGGTCGTGCTTCTGGGGCTGTATAACCATGGCTTTCGTGGTAACTGTGCCTCGCCTGTTCTAACGCATGTTCGTCTGTTATGAATGCATGACTGTAAGTAGTTCAAATAACCGTGCTTGCGATGCGTGTCCAACCGTGCCTCATGTGCCATCATGCGGTGCTTCTGTGATGCAAAGATTTCAAACACAACGGGTCACGGTTGTGGTTGCGTTTCTGTTTTACAAATGGATATAGTGCCTGGCAGTAGGTTCACGGCATTTGCTGTTGCTACTAAGGCACGTGGAATCATGGCCGTGCCTGTGTGTGGCATGTAGAACAGTGCTTTACAATGCCGAAGGCAGGACCGTGTGTCTCGTTCTTGAAAAGGCGTGGTTCTGCCATCACTTCATTCACTTGGTTTTGTCCGCGTTTTAGCAGAATCATCTGCAAAGCAGAGGCACGGCTTTGAATCTTCTAGTGACTTAATTTTAACACGCACGTTGGGTTTCCACAATTAATGCACGAATGTGACTCCACGTAAAACACAAGCATGCCTCCCCGAGGAGCTTTACCTTGCCACTCCTGGTTATAGATCAACGGATGCATTTGGAGCACAAAGAGACACGAAGGTGACCTCTGACTTGAAACACTGACACACTTGACGGTTCATGCATTTGAGTTAAAATCTTACAAAGAAAACAATTGTAACACGGGCAGTCGTCCGATTCTATTAGGTTTCCGTAATAATCGCACAATCGTGACTCCGGGTAATAATAAACCATGCCTCTCCACCGACTCATTGTGAATACAATTAGAAAACCTCTGTGCGTGACTCTATGTAATTAGAAGACCTTTGAGGGCTGTATGCCCGTGCTTGTGACCCTTGACACTAAAACACAGAGTAAACACCCGTGCCTCTATGCTGTATGCACGTGCTTATGCCCGTACAAGGAAATACGCTTTTAAAAACAGGGTCTCTCGTATAGCCCATTCCGTGCCTCACAGAGTAAACGCACGTGGCTGTGCGTAAGACTAAGGTTAGCGTGACTCTATGTAATACCACAGACCATGCCTCTACGCGCTTCATGCCCGTGCCTGTGATAATTGTGATCCCGCGTAAAACGCAAGCATGCCTCTCTAGGCCTCCATACCGTGCCTCTCCTGGTGTTAGAGTCAATGGAGTCATCTGGAACACAAAGATACACGAACGTAGACACGAACTGTTGTACATGCCTGTGTGGCACGTAGAACAGTGCGTCACAATACCAAAGGCAGTACCGTGTGTCTGGTACGTGACAATGCCAAGCCGTACCGTGTGTCTGGTACGTGACAAGCCGTGACAGGAGCATTTCAGCAGAATCATTTGCAAAGCAGAGGCACGGCCTTGAATCTTCTATTGACTTAAATGTGAACATGTCCGTGGAAAATTTTGCTGCTCGTAGAGGCCAGATGACTATAGAACCGTGCTTCCGGCGTCAAACAGATTCTTCTATTGAATGTGTGCCGTAAATAATTAATACACAGACGGGCACGCCCCGTGCCTGGTCTGCGTGTGCAACAGTGCATCTTGTACCTTGAAAGCGGTGGTTCTATTTAATGTTTCAAGCAGTCACCTACCATTGAGTTGCTACGAGTAGTACTTAACCCGCCCCCCTGTCAGAAAGGAAAATAGAAGAAGTAATTAATCTAGACCCCTCCGCTCCCCGTCGTGGGTATTTAAGGCGTCTCGTGTGGATTGACAGGCTGTAATCCATTTCTGCAGATCCTCCTCAGTGAGCACTGGTCGTGGGCGGCGCCACCCTAGCAACGGAGGTGGAGATGGAAAGCGCTGCTTGTAGCATCAAGAGGTCGAGAGTGGCGCCACTGGCGACGCCGCTTTCTGGTGGTGTGCTGGTCGTTGGAGGGGATGGATGCGGCGACCGTGCTTCCTCCCGATCCGATGAGGAAGAAGAGGGATGTCATGCGAACCGCATCAGCGATCTCGCCGATGGCTTCCTAGGTGAGATCATCTCTCGTCTTCCCATCAAGGATGGCATCCGTACTCGAATCCTCGCATGTCGCTGGCGTCCTTTGTGGCCCATCGCTCCTCTGAATCTCGACTGTCGCGAGATCTCTGACTCTCGTCTTTTTAACGATGGTGAAAAATTTCATATCGAGACCATATCTCATCTGTGCGCCTTCACCAACGAGCCCGTTCGCAAATGCTATTCCGGAATGCGGCTCTGTCGAAATCCTGTTGTCAGTCTTCTGGAATCCATTCTGTCCGGCCATGGTGGCTTGGTTAGCCGCCTCTCTATTCCGGCGTGCTACCTACAGTGCAGGCCCTCCATCGTTGATGCCTGGCTCCGATCCTGGAATTTGAACAATATCCAGGTTCTTGAGTTCTATTACCTCTTCCCAGAATTTCTGACGCAAGAGGTAATTCTATTGGATCTATGCACTTCAACTATGCCCTCGGCACCGAAGTCCGTGTTTCAGTTTTCCTCCTCTCTCCACACCCTCGGCTTTGCTCTTTGCCAAATAGCAGACAATTACGTAGGGATGCTTAAGCTACCACTGGTGAAAAGACTCTCGCCTGTGGTTGTTGATATATCAGATGCGTCGCTGCAAAGCATAATCCACTCTAGTTGCCCTGCACTTGAGTCTCTCCTGCTTGTTTGCAATAGAGAAGGTCGTCGTGTCACAATAAACTCGTCTAACCTTGTAAGCATTGGCATTTTTTGTCCACACGGGGACCTCATTGTAGAGGATGTCCCTTCGCTTCGACGGTTGATTGTTGATTCTCTGGTTAACGACTGTTCGATAACCATTGTCTCTGCACCTAAACTGGAGACGTTGGGTGAATTCGTGTTTGTGTCTCCCTCGAAGTGTCTTGAGGTACTGACTTTCCTTAATACTGGAACAGAGTTGTACTTGTTCCGATGTTTGTTTTATTAATTTGATGGTCTTTGTTGTATTCGTCATGCAGAGTCAGGACATGGATGTAACCGCTGTCTCTGCGTATGAACCGTATCCATGTCGTCTGACGTGTCTTGAGGTATTGAGTTTTTGTGATACTTCCAGCTTAACTTTATTTGTGAGGAAACAAGTTTTATTTCATCCAACCTTTATGCTATTAGTTTTGTGATCCATCTTCTGTTAATTTTCATCAAGGGTTTGAGGGCAGTTAGTCTAACAACAATGCGTCAATCTGTCAAGACCTTGCTTATATACATTGATTATAAGGTGGACATTGTCGTTGATTTGCTGCAATGCTTTCCAAAACTGGAGAACTTGTTTGTCGAGGTGATGATCTTCAGAAATTTGCATTCTGTAGTACTCGTTCCTTTTTGAAATGCTTTTCTTAATTTTGACTGAAATTGATGCTCCCGTACCTACACATGATTTATTGTTCTATACATCCATATATAGACAAGTCTATGTCTAACTTCTTGTTACAGAGGTGGTAGAATTAATTGTTGCATTTGGTTTTTTGATGGTCTGTATCTCTTTTTATAGACATTAAGTATTTTCAACCTATCATTTATATTTTAGGGATCGTTGATTTCTCGTGGTGAAAAAAACAAATGGCGTCGTAAGTACCGGCAGTTTCTCAAACATCACGACGTTTGTTTGAAGACAGTATCGCTGGAAGATTATGTTCGCTCTGGGAGTTACGCTGACTTTGCGATGTTCTTTGTTCTTAGTGCAAAGGATCTGGAGACCATGACCATTAAGTTTACCTCCCCTCCCGTAGAGTTCACGGGAGTATTTTACGAAAAGCAACAAAGGGTTCTGGAGTGGCATAGAAGGGCTTCTAAATGTGCATGTCTTAGATTATCATCAAGTTGCAGCCACGCGCGTCCGCATATAAGAAAGATGAGTCTTGAATACCTGGATTTGACGGTTTCGTTCAGGTGTGGATGCTGAAATCAGGCCTTGTGTTAGTTGTCTAGATGTATGGAGTTATTTGTTGTTGCGTTCTTTTGAGCTTGGGTTTTATGTAAACTTTATCAGACTACCGTTGTAATCTTTGCACCGTGTGTAGGCTTGTTTGTTTTTGTGTTGCGTGCAGTCATGAAGGAAATGTGTGGTTTTGCGGCTTTGTATGGCCGAAGGACTGTAAAATGCTGTGGCACCAAGGTTAAGAGACATAAAGTAGATTTAAAATGCTGCATGTGTAACCGTGCTGTGTTGTATGTACGACGGTGCCTGTCTTATATATGTACCTGTCATGCACACAATGGATGTACAACCGTGCGTGTGTTGCAAATAGAGCTGCATGATGGTTGACTTGCATGTTGCCTATCTTATATATGGTGATGGTTGCCTTGCTCTGTTTCTGGTCCTCGTACTGTGGTTATAAAAAACGGCTTGGAAGTTTATTTGGTGCAGTTGTAGAAACAAAGCAAATGTAAGCATAACAGATTTTGCTTGTTTAGGTATTTTTATTACTCAGCAGGCAAGATGAAAAGAGCAGAAAGCATATAGAGCCACCACAACGGTGAACCAAACCTTTTTTGCGGGGCGTTATGTAGTGCTTTTGGTTACCGCACAACCGAGTTTCTACTCAACAGGCCACACGGAAATGCGTCTCGAGGATTCTAGCCGTGATACTGCATACTCACAACCATGCTTTTGACCTTGTCCTGGCATTGTGATTTTCGTTCTCTGCTTGTATAACGTGCCTTTCACAGCCACCCTACTGTGCGCGTAGAAAAGGAGCAACGCCAGCTGATAAAGTGCTTTTTCTAGTACTAGATGTGTGTCCCTCGTTGCATGACTTTCATGCGTTTGACAGTGTCTCTTTGGTACAGAACCGTGGTTGCAGAGAGTTCTTGCCCGTGCTTTTAAGGACAGTGTCTCTTGGATCAGTCATTGATTGCCTCACAAAGTAAACAGTGAGGGTTCACATCTGAATCCAATTCTGTTATGTTTCTGTAGTAAGCGCACAAACATGACTCTGCCAAATACTCAAGTATGCCTCCATGGGCTTCTCGTTCGTGCCTCTCCGTCTAAACGAGTCGACGGAATCATTCGAAAAACAGACACAAGCGAACATGACTCTATATAATACCACGTGATGCCTTTGTGGATTTGATGCCCGTGTCTACGACCCTTATCACTAAAATACAGAAAGTCACAAACGCACATAACCGTGGCTGCAGAGACTTTATCAAGAAAGAACCATGTCTCTATGGACTTCACGTCTGTGCTTTTAAATACAAAGAAATAAGCTTTTAAAATTAGTGTCTCTCATATAGGCAATTCTGTGCTTCATAGAATAAACGCGCGTGGCTGTGCGTAAGACAATGGTTCAGTTCCGTGGGCTAGACGCCCGTGCATCTTCGTCTGATCGAGTCTCGCAGGTGAGCATGACTCTATGTAATACCATTGACCATGCGCAATAAACGCATGATTGTGGCCCTGCCTAATATTAAAGTATGCCTTCATGGGCTGCTCATTCGTGCTTCTCCGTCTGAACGAGTTGACTGAATTATTCAAAACACAAACACAAGTGAACATGACTCTATTTAATAACACATGATGCCTTTGTGGATTTGACGCCTGTGGCTATGACCCTAATTACTGGAACACTGAAACAGAAAGATTGCAAGACCATGGTTTTAAAAAACGCGCAACAGCGGTGACATCTGCAATTATGTCCCTGCACCGTGCCTAACCATACCTCGTGTGCATAACCGTGCTTGCGATGCTTCTGTGATGCAACGATTTCAAACACAACGGGTCACGGTTGTGTTTGCGTTTCTGTTTTACAAATGCATATAGTGCTTGGCAGTAGGTTTCCACCGTTTCCTGGGAAAGAATTACGTCTTCACGTGCTACTGAAACATGTGGAATCACGGGCGTGCCTGTGTCCCGTCGTATCACTTCATGGCCGTTGTGTGGTTCGTGGCAAACCGTGCATTTGCCATGGTCATGCCTGTGTGACAGGTAGAACAGTGTGTCTCGAATCACTTTTCTACGAATGCATTATCGTCTGTGTGTTTGCTGAAAAACCGTGGTTCACTGAATCATTCGGAACACAAACGCTAGCACAAGCGAGCATGACTATATATAATACCACACGATGCCTTTGTGAATTTGACACCCTTTCATGTGGCCCTTATTACTGAAACACAGAAATTCACAAATGTACATAGCCGTGGATGCAGAAATGTACGGCATGAGCAAAAGACCGTTTAGCCATCTACCGAAATACCGAGTTCGCTGTTGGTAAGGTTACAAATTGAGCAAAAAAAGGTACGGGCATTGTTTCAGCACACCTACATAAATTCCAAACTGGAAAGTGGCGGGAACATCTAACTCCAACACTGTTTTCAACACTTACAAATGAATGGATCCTTTAAATCTAGGTGCTCAACACATGTGTGCCTTAGATCCAAGTTCCCGTGGTTGCAACTTGGCGACAACCTAAGGCAAGCATGTTTAGAAGCCTTTTTGTCCCACTAAAGCACGTCTTGTTGCTGTTTGTAGAATTCTTCCATGAAGTGTTCCTGAAGAAGAAACTTGATCCTCATAGTCTGCAGCTGTGCCGCATTGAGAATAAAGAATGTTGCAAATCGAATGATTTTGTCGCATTGAACATAGCTTTCCAGCGTCAGTGACTTCAAACGAACGTCATGATGGTGCTTTCAAGAACAATCGTTCGCAAGACTTTCTTCATTAGGGGCTATTTCCTGAATAAACATGAATATTTGAAATGGTTAAGCTCGATAAAGAGTGATTCTGCTAGAAGGAATAAGTCTATAACCTCTGTTGTAATAAAAGCTTTCTTTTTAGTTTTATCCTAATACTCATCCATGACTATGTAGACCTTTTTCCATTACATACAAGTTTTCCATTTGTTGAATGGAGTTCTGCACCATGCATGGTATGTGTTTTACAATCTGTGTGAGAAGCATCACCTCGATATACAAGTTTTCCAAGCTTCAGAAGTGTTCCACCAAGGAAAAGACTGCATGCAGGTCATAATCTATGCTGATAGACAACGTCTTGATAGGATGAACCGCTGTGGATGTGCTGACTGTCGGCAAACACTTCATGTAGAGTAAAACATAATATTAGTAGAGTAAAGGTTGAATTGCATGGAACTTGTTTGTACCAATGAATGGAGGTGAAAGTATTGTTGAAAGTCAGTACCTGAATAATTATACGGTCATTTGTGATGCCAGATTCACAGAAAATATTAGATAGTTTGCCCATGACCTGCAGTTTAGGTGCAGAGGTGATAACTACCCGCAACTTTTTGCAATCACCATCACAAAGCAACCGTTGAAGTGACGAGGCATCTTCTATAACAATTTTACCATAGTAACCAGAAATGCCGATGCTTATAAGGTGAGGTGAGTTTATTCTGATGGAATGGTGCCTGACTGTCCAAACAAGCAGCAGAGACTCAAGTGTAGGAGAAGTAGAGCTGATGATGCTTTGTAATGATACGTCTGATACATCAACATCTACTAGCGAGAGTCTCCTGAGTAGTGGTAGTTTAAGCACCCGTACATAATTGTCTGGTAACTTGCAAAGAGCAAAGGCGATGGTTTGGAGAGAGGAGGAAATCTGAGGGTTTAATGCTGGTGGTGATGGCATGAGCGAAGCGCATGAGAATGGCCCTATGTCATGTTGTCTCAAGCATGGTGGGAACAGGTAGTAAAACTCGAGCACCTGGAGATTGTTCAGTCTTGGGGATCGAAGCCAGTCATCGACTGTGGAGTGCCTGCAGTCGAGGTAGGACGCCGGAATGCAGAGGCGGCGAACTGCACTCTGACACCCGGAGAGGATGGCCTCTGGAAGGTACGAATCATCATAGGAATTATCTTCACCGACATGTTCTCCTCTAAAAAAAGTTCCAGTGTATGTTACGCGGTCGAGTTCCTCTAGTGTTGCGCAGTTTGCGGTGACCAACTCGAAATGTACTTGATCTAGAGGGTTAAAAAGACGTCGGACAGGGATCTCACGGCAGTCCAGATTCAGAGGAGCGGCACGCCAAATAGGGCACCACCGACGTGCGAGGATTTGAGTGCGAGCGCCTTCCTTAGTGGACAGACGGGATATGACCTCACCGAGAACACCGTCCGGTAGGTCGCTGATGCGGTCGGGACCAGACTAATCTTCTTGATCCTCGGATCCGGTAGGCGCACCCTCGCCGCTTCCAGCCGCTACCGCCAAACCACCAGAGGAAGGCGTCGCCGGTCGCGCGAGCCTCGCCCTCTTGGTGTTCGGGGCACAGGAGTAGACCTCCATCTCCGTCTCCATTGCTGGGATCGCGCGGCCTGCGAGCACCGCTATTTTTGGCGTGGATCTGGACAGTCCAAGAAAGAGGAGGGTGTGGCTAGGGTTTCGACACGCCGTCCGTCCGCCTTAAATAGCCGGAGCCTGGCCTCTGGCGACGAGCCAGACCGGTGTCACCGGAGGAGACGTCCGTCGGACCCTTGGGTTTCCGTGGCGGCGCCACGTGGCGTTCACGTCCGAATACATGGAGACGCCTGCCGAAACGTTGTGTTTCCGCAATCAACGGACGAACGTGGCCCCGCACAGAACACAAGCATGCCTCCATCGCCATCCCGACCGTGCCTGTCCTGGTAACATAGTCAATGGATGCATTTGGAACACAAAGAGACACCAAGGTGACTCTGGATAATTATAGGTCATGCGTTTGTTAGCTTGACAACCGTGCCTGTGACCTGAAACACTGACACACAAAAAGTCGTCTTCGTGCGTAAAGGATCGTGACACTACTAAACATACAAAGTCGCCTTTCGTGCATTTGAGTTAAAAATCTTACAACGAAAACAATTGTAACAAGGACAGTCTCCCGATTCTACTAGGTTTCCGTAATAAATGCACCAACGTCACTCCGGGTAGGAACGAACCATGCCTCAGTTGGCTGGACATCTGTGCCTCTCCTTTTGACCGAGTCCACCGACTCATTTGGAACACGATCAGAAAACCTTTGTGCGTGACTATATATAATAGCACGCCATGCCTTCGAGGGATGTATGCCCGTGCTTGTGACCCTTGACACTGAAACACAGATAGCCACGAACATCGACTTCTTTATCAAGAAAGAAGCATGACGCAACTCGGTACTGAACCGTGTTTGTATGGACTTAACGTCTATGATTTTAAATTCAAGGAAATGAGCTTTTAAAATTAGCGTCGCTCATATAGGCAATTCCGTGCCTCACAGTGTAAACGCCCCTGGCTGTGCGTAAGACAAAGGTTCAGTTCCGTGGGCTAGACGGTCGTGCATCTCCGTCTAGTCGAGTCTCACAGGCGAGCATGACTCTATGTAATAGCATCGACTATGCGCAATAAACGCATGATTGTGACCCTGCCTAATACTAAAGTATGCCACCATGGGCTTCTCGTCCGTGCCTCTCCGTTTGAATGAGTCGTCTAAATTGTTCGGAACACAAACACAAGAGAACATGACTCTATATAATAGCACACGATGCCTTTGTGGATTTGACGCCTGTGCCTGTGACCCTAGTGACTGAAACACAGAGTCACAAACGTACATATCCGTAGCTGCAGAGAGTGCTAGCCCATGCCTTCGTACCTTGAAAGTTGTGGTTTTATTTAATGTTTGAAGCACCCATCTACCATTGACTTGCTACATGTAGTACTTAACCCGGGCCCTCCTGTCAGAAAGAAAAATACTAGAAGAAGTAATTAATATGGACCCGTATTAAAGTCGTTTCGTGGATGGACAGGCTAGTCCATTTCTCCAGATCCACCGTCTGTCCAGATCCACGCCACAGGTAGCAGCGCTCGCAGGCGGCGCGATCCCTGCAATGGAGACGGAGATGGAGGTCCACTCCGGTGCCCCGAGCACCAAGATGGCGAGGCTCGCGCCACCGGCGACGCCTTCCTCTGGTGGTTTTGCAGTAGCGGCTGGAAGCGGCGAGGATGCGCCTACCGGATCCGAGCATCAAGGAGAGCAGTCTGGTCCCGACCGCATCAGCGACCTCCCGGACGCCATCCTCGGTGAGGTGATCTCCCGTCTGTCCACTAAGGAAGGCGTTCGCACTCAAATCCTCGCACGTCGATGGCGTCCTTTATGGCGCGCCGCTCCTCTGAATCTCGACTGCAGTGAGATCCCTGTCCCACGTCTCTTTAAACCCCTAGAAAAAGTTCAAATAGACGTATTGTCCATGCTGCCCAGTAAGGATGTCATTCGCATTAGATAATTTGGAACTCGGTGTAGTTTGCAACCTGACGTTGATAGTTCGTGCCTTCCGGAAGCCATCCTCTCCAGTCATGGTGGCACAGTTCATCGTCTCTGCATTCCGGCTTGCTACCTCCACTACAGACCCTCTACAGTTGACGCCTGGCTTCGATCCCCAAGACTAAAGAATCTCCAGGTTCTCGTGTTCTATTACATGTTCCTAGGTTTTATTGAAAAAACCATCACACTACCACACGAAATATCTGTCGGGGGTTTGGTGCGACATATGCCAACGGATGGCTTATCATGGTAGGGGCGAGTAGAACGTCGCCGGTGCCTGGAAACGGGATGAGGCGAAGACATGCACGCCGGCGAATCTTACCCAGCTTCGGGGCTCTCCGGGGAGATAATACCCCTACTGCTGCTCTGCGTTATCTCCGCATGATCACTATGGCAAAAGTGTTTACACGGTTGCTCCTTGAGCTGTTTTCTGGTGGTAGGAGAGGGCAAGGCTAGCTCTCTCCCTTCTATATGATCTGGTCTAGAGCTAATGGGTTCCAACCCTTTGCATGGGTGCCCTGGGGGTTTATATAGGCCTACCCCCTAGGGGTACAATGGTAATCCGGCTGGGCGCGGGCCCAGCCGTCAGTGTCTTTGGCCTCTGTCTTCTCTGCCGACCGCTGGGGCCCGCCGACTGGCGGGCCCCGCCGACTGGCCTGGTACGGAGCCGACAGCCCGCGTCCGCCGCGGGCGGGTCTTGCCGGCTGCTACTTACTGTAGCTGTGCTTCTGATGACGCGGGCTTGATCATGAGGTCGTGGCAACAGCCCCGCCACCTGGCGGGCGATCACTGTTGCCTCTCCCCATCACATCTTGATTAATGGCGCGTGGGCCCCGGGGGAGGGCTCGGCTGACTCCCCCGGGCCGACTCCCGACGGGTCCGGCTGGCGGTTCTCCTGCCGTCTCCCGAGGTCTCACTGCCTGCTGGGGCCTGCTGCCTCTAGGCCATACAGACAAGCCGTCGTGGGTGCAGGATTCGGCCCTGCGGTGCTGATGTCAGGGCCGTCATGGCAACAGTGCCACGCCGCACGGAGATCTTTCGGGGTACGGCGTGCTGAGGCCATGCCTGCCCTTGGTGAGGGGCGGGGGTGGGCTTCGCTATAGCCATGCCCCTGCCTCGTCCCCTTTGATGAGGTCATGGGGTTTGTTGGAGTCGCAGGCCGACTCCCCAAGGCCGGCTTCTCTGGAAGTCGTCCCTGGGACTCGTCCATGAGCGGGCAGTCGGCCGCCTTGCCGCCGACTCCCCAGGAGGCGGCTCTTCGTCCTGGGGTCTTGAGGGGCGAAGCCTGCCCCGATGTCTCGAAAGGTTCTGGGACTCGGGTTGGCCTACCCGTGGTCCATTACTCCGACAGTAGTCCCCGAAGCTGGTGAGGCGCCGCGGACGATCGGCCGAGAAGCCTCAGCAGTTTCTCTTTCCGGGTGCTCAACACATGGTCTTTGATTGACTTCTGCCGGGCCGACTAGAAGGAGTCGGACTTGCTCAACTCGAACTCACTCAATTCCGACTCGCTCAGTATTTCGAATGTTGCGGCGGGATTTAAGTGGCGTGCTAGCTAAGCCTCCAGGCCGCCGCCCATTCTAGGCCTGTTACGCGAGGGCACGTGGCTAGGCCGTCCTGCCAGCCTACGCATGCGACGGGACAGGCCCATAGGCGGGGCCCGCCACTACCGCACCTCGGCGACCGAGCGGATCCGCTGCGGCCCCGGTGGACGGTTGGGACCCGTGGAGTTACTGCACGCAGTAACTTTATCGTGGATCGTGGGGGTCGTGGGGCCATGGGCACAGTAAATCCCCACGTCCGCCCCTCGGCTTCGCAGCCCACGAGGCTATAAGTAGGGGGAAGAGGGGGGCACGTGCACCCCTCCTTCCCACTACTCCTCGTTCTCTTCCTTCTTGCTGTTGCTCACTCTTCCTCCTTCCTCTTCTCTTCTTCACTCCGCCGCGCGCCCAAGCTCCGGCGAACGCTGCCGCGACAGCTCACGATGAGTTCTTCCTCCGCCGCCGCGCCTCCCCCAGTGCGCTCCGGCACCTGGGACGGCTCCGAAGTTCATGAAGACCACATCGAGTTCCTCCGCCGGACTCGTCGGCTCCCCGGCGAGGATCGCGTGCAGGTGCGTCTTGCGCCGAAGGGGGAGATTTCCCTCGCGCCGCAGGAGGGCGAGCGTGTTATCTTCCGCTCGCACTGCCTGCGCGGGTTGGGGCTGCCGGCGAGCAGTTTCTTCCGGTCCTTCCTCGAGTTCTACGGCCTCCAGCCGCACCACCTCATCCCCAACGCAATGGTGCTGTTGTCCGCCTTCGTGGCCATGTGCGAAGGCTTTCTCGGAGTCCTCCCCACCATCGAGCTCTGGGGAAATTTTTCTTCTCCAAGCTCGGCACCTAGGCTGCGGGCGTGCCGGCTCAGTGCGGCACTTTCATCGTCGTGCGAAGGTCGGGGGCCGACAATCCCTTCCCCTCCATCTCGCTGATCAAGTCGGTGAAGATGTGGCAGAGATCCTACTTCTACGTTAAGAACGCCTCCACGAGGGGGGACTGGGTCAACCTGCCGGCTTTCGAAGCTGGCCCGCCGGCTGGGCGACTGCCCAACTGGTCGTACCGGGCCAAGTCGCTGACGCCTGCGGGAGGGGCGCCATCACGCGACTCCGAGTGCTGACGCAGTCGGAGGGTCTGACAGGTCCGGACCTGCTGGCCGCCTTCGTTTCGCGCCGAGTTCTCCACTCCAAGGCCGCCCCCATATGATATGCCAGATGAGCGGGCACCGCGACCCGAGTCGGATGTGCACCAAGGACATGCCTCACGAAGAGGTGGCCTTCATGGTGAACTACCTCTCGGACAGCAGGCTCCTGGAGGATTGGCGGTTCTGCAAGGAGCCGTACTCCCGCGCCAACCCCCCGGCCGTGGTGAGTCGCCTTTCCTTTCTTTCTTTGGATTGTCTTCTTCTTGCCAAGTTTTGTTTTGACCAGCCAGCTTTGGTTAGAATCCCCTCCTCCACCCACTAGCCGGTACCTCGGGGCCGGCCCATGAGTTCCTCGCCGACCGGGCGGAGAGCGACGTCGACGACCCCGATCTGGGGGCGGCGGCTCTGGAAGATGACGCCGAGGGAGGAGGAGGCACAGCAGGCGACTTCAGGCCCTAGGCCACTTTCGCCGACTGGCCTGATGACAACGCCGAGGGAGAAGTCGCCCCTCGCCATCGGCCAGGAGCCAGCCAGCCAGCCTGGCGCGGGCTCTTCTGTCGCGCCGGGCACTCCAGGCGGCGGAAAGACGCGCAGGGCCGTGCCGACCTTGTTCGGCAGTCGGCCGAAGAAGCCCAAGGATTCGGCTGCGGCGACCTGGTGGGACGACGCGGCCGCGAAGGCCATTCGCTTCCGTAAGGAAGTGAAGAAGCCGCCATTGGTCTCTGCGTAAGTATTCTGTCTTCAAAGTTTTATTCTTTCTTTGTGACTTTCTCTAAGTCTCTGCTCGCCCCTCTTGCTTCAGGGCTCCCCTCTCTCTTGAGAGGGTCACCGCCGCCTCCGTCATGGGATCAGCGGAGACGTCCACCACCAGTCAGCGGATTGACCCCGCTGCTGACCTCTGGGAGGTGACGGAACGGAATGCGTAGGAGAAGTGCAATGAAGAAGAGGCTCTCCGCCTGGAGAAGGCGGAGGCCGACAGGGCGGAGGCCTCCGCCAAGAAAAAACTGGCGGAGGCCAAAGCCGCCGCCGCGGCGAAGCAGCAGGCTGAGGAAGCTGCACGCCGCCAGTCGGCGGTGCTCATTACCCCGTTGAACTCTACGCCGCCGCCTCCGGAGTTCACGGGGTAGACTGGGGAAGCCGGCGGGGAGAGCCCCATCGTGGAGGGGGAGGGCGGCGACCCCTCTACGCCGGATGTGAACGTTCCGCCGCCGTCTCCGGCGCCGTCTGAAGGTGCGCAGGGCGAGCAGCCGGCGGGCCCTCCGATGCCGCCGACGGAAGATGAGGCCGTGGCGAGGCTACTCCTCCAAGTCGGCTCGCCAACGCGCTGCCGTCTGGAGAAGGCAACTTCGGCACCCCGCCCCTGGAAGCCGGTGCCGCCAGCTCGGCGATCCCAGACGCCGAGGCGACGAGCGCCGCGTGCATTGGTTGGGTGCGAGGAGGCGGCACAGGGCCGCTGAACCAGGTGCTTCTGGACGTCCAGGCGAAGCTTCGTGCCGAGGGCGACGCTCTCCAGAATTGCACCAAGGCATACCTGGCATTGAGGGCAGCTGTCCGGGTATGTTTTTCCTTTTGGCCTTTGTTTTTCTTGTTCCTCTCTGTGGGGGCGCGCCAGCGCACCCACTGGGTGTAGTCCGCGAGTTTCGGGCTGGCTGCTGAGCAGGCAGCTCGAAACTCCAATTGATGAACTTTGGGTATTAACTCTTTGTCTGAAACATTCGTCGCAGGATTACCACCACCTCCGCGTCACTGCCTTCAACCGTAACGTTGAAGAGCTAGGCAAGCGGACCGCCGATCTGTCGGAGCGCCGGAGTAAGTTCTTTTCCTTCTTCGCGGGGGCGCGCTGGCGCACCCGCGGGCTGTAGTCCCCGAGATTCGGGCCGACTGCTGAGCAGTCGGGCCGGATCTCCCCGGCGACCTTCTTTACTGATGACTTGACGCCTTCTTTCTTCTTCTCAGGGGCCAACGCTGCTCTTCAACAGCAGCTGAGCGACGCCAACTCCGCTTTGCGCGCCAAAGAGGAGGAGTGCGGCAAGCTCGCCACGGAGCGCGATCTGCTGGCCACTCAATTGGCAGAGCAGAAGGAGCTGCTTGTGAAGACGCAGAGGGAGGCAGAGGAGACGGAAACCGCCCTCCTGGCCGAGTTCGCGAGCGAGCGCTCCTCCTGGTCTGACAAGGAGGCGCTGCTATCCTCCGGCTTCCACGAGATTGAAGACATCGTTGATGGTGAGTTTCTTTATTTTCTTTCTTCGAGCTGACAAGGAGGCACTCCTGGTTTTTGACTTGCTTCTTCGTTTCTTCCTGTCTTTGCAGACTTCTTCACTGGGCAGTCGCAGGCCGCCATCCAAGCCATCGAGGCTGACCGTGATGGTTGGAGGGCGGAGGGTGCAGAGATTGCCGCCGACGCCCCCCGAACTCTTGACGAGCACATCCTAAGCATCGAGGCTCGCCTTTGGCCGGATCACCGAATGTTGCGCCGGCTTCAGCATGTCGGTGCCCAGGCGATTGCCACCCTGTGGCCGGATATGCAGGCTCCGCGCACCCCCAGCCTGACGGCCGACAGGCTGGAGGTCGCCGCTGGTCATCTTGAGGCCTGGAAGGGCTCTTCTGCCCGAGCTGGAGCGCACCGGGCCTTGGAGTTCGTCAAGGCATGGTATCCGGGGCTGGACCTAGACCGGCTGGCCACGCTTCGGTCGGAGCCCAGCCAGAGCTGGCGGCCGCGGAAGACGCCCTCGTCAAGCGTGCTGCGGCGATTGCTGAGTACACCGACACCAGCATCTTCGTCCCCGAGCGGTCTGAAGATGGCAAGGAGGTACTGCCGGAGTGGTTTGGGATGAACCCAGACTACGGCGAGGACTCGGCGGAGGTGATTGGCTCTAGCGTCGAGGAAGAGGGCAAGGCAGAGGACGGAGGCGAGGCGGAGGCACCAGAAGGCGGAGCAGACGACCAGCCTCAGCTCGACCGTGCCTCCAGGAACGAGCCGCGTGCGACCGGCCCGACTGCCACCGGGGGCGATCAAACCAAGACTAGCCAGCCGGCCGCCCCGACGCCTGGCGCTGGCGCCTCCTCCGACCCTCCGAATCCGTCTGCTGCTCCCTAAGCTGCCACTGTATCTTTGTTTTGTCTGCTTTAGTAGTCTTTGAAGAACTTGTTAATTCGCACAATTCCACCCGCAGGGTGTATTTTGAACCTCTGCTCGAAAATTCGGCCAAGGGCCTATGTTATGTAAATATATTTTTCTGAGTTCTATCTTTTCTTGCTCATTGCTCTTTTGGCCTTTTTTCCTTTGCCGCTTTCTCTTAGTTGCCTGCCTTAGCGTCGAGGAAGAGGGCAAGGCAGAGGACGGAGGCGAGGCGGAGGCACCAGAAGGCGGAGCAGACGACCAGCCTCAGCTCGACCATGCCTCCAGCAACGAGCTGCGTGCGACCGACCCGACTGCCGCCGGGGGCGATCAAGCCGAGACTAGCCAGCCGGCCGCCCCGACGCCTGGCGCTGGCGCCTCCTCCGACCCTCCGAATCCGTCTGCTGCTCCCTAAGCTGCCACTGTATCTTTGTTTTGTCTGCTTCGGTAGTCTTTGAAGAACTTGTTAATTCGCACAATTCCACCCGCGGGGTGTATTTTGAACCTCTGCTCGAAAATTCGGCCAAGGGCCTGTGTTATGTAAATATATTTTTCTGAGTTCTATCTTTTCTTGCTCATTGCTCTTTTGGCCTTTTTTCCTTTGCCGCTTTCTCTTAGTTGCCTGCCTTGCCAATCGGATAGCCGCTCTGCGGACTGTTGCTGGATCAAGTGCTTGGCTACTTTGGGAAAGCAAGTACTTGGCCGTTTTTAAGAGCTTTTGAGCAAGTTGGATAGAATACGGCAATCCGACTATCCGAGAGTCGGTTTGCGAGAAAGGCTGGAAGCCGTCTTGAGCTATGTTCTATGCTTTAAGTCCTTAACCATTTTACAAGCGAACACCCATTCTACCTTACCTCTGCCCACAAGTACTGTCGCTCTGCGAGCTGCGGCTTCTGTCAGAAGACGGTTTAGGTGTTACACACTACTTGTCCGGCCGCAGGAAGCATTTCATAGTGCAAGGCGGCAAGTCCCCGGGACGACTTGTCGAGCCCGGTGCCAAGCGGCATAAAAAGGAGTAACATACTCGCAGTCATAATTTTTATCATACAGACAAAAGAGGGCAGCCCCAAGCTCGCCTCGGGGGCCCCGAAGTCTTGGTACTTTAATACAAAAGGTAGCGTGGTACATACTGCATCAACTGTAAAATCTTCGGAGGAGATTTGCATTCCATGGCCGCTTTGTCTCCTTCTTGGAAAGATCTTGGCCTGACCTTCCTGTTGTGGTATCAGCGCAGGCTCTACTGGTAGATGCTGGACCGGCTCAGTGCCAACAGCTGTCCCTCTTCTAGCAGATCGACGCCGTCTTGTCGTGCTTCTTCTGCTTCCTCCTCGGTGTACATGGTGACTCGTGGGGAGTCGAACTCCATGTCCATTGGGATGATGGTTTCGGCACCGTAGACGAGGAAGAAGGGCGTGAAGCCGGTTGACTTGTTTGGAGTCGTGCGCAGACTCCAGAGGACGGCTGGTAGCTCGTCGAGCCAGCAGCCAGCTGAGCGCTCCAGAGGCTTGATGCCGGATAGGATGAGGCAGTTTGCTCGCTCCGCTTGGCCGTTTGACTGCGGATGGGCGATGGACGCTAGGTCCAGTCGGATGCCCTGTGTTGCGCAGAAAAGGGCCAAGGCGCCTTTGGCGAAATTTGTGCCGTTGTCGGTGATGATGCTGTGTGGTATGCCGTACCGAATTGTGATATCGGAGATGAAAGTTATGGCAGTCAGACCGTTCAGCTTCTTGATTGGCTTTGCTTCTATCCACTTGGTGAACTTGTCCACTACGACAAGTAAGTGAGTTAAACCACCTCGTGCTGTTTTGAATGGTCCCACCATGTCTAGACCCCAAACAATGAAAGGCCAGGCAATGGGGATGGTCTTGAGTGCAGAAGCTGGCTGGTGCGGCTTGGAGCCGAACTTCTGACACCCTTTGCATTTTTGGACCAACTCCTTGGCCTCTTCCAAGGCTGTTGGCCAGAAGAAACCGTGTCGAAAGGCTTTGGTGACGAGTGCTCTTGAAGCCGCATGGTGGCCGCACTCGCCTTGATGGATGTCTTTGAGAATCGCTTGGCCTTGCTCTGGCTCTACGCAGCGCTGGTAGACACCAGTGACGCTGCGTCTGACCAGCTCTCTGTTGACTATGGTGTAGGCTGCCACCCAGCTTTGTATTTGCCGAGCTGAAGTTTCATCAGTCGGCAGCTCTTTGTTCACCAGGAATTTGAGGATGGGCTGGGCCCATGAGGGTGCTGCTATTTCTTCGACTGCCAGAACTGTGACTTGGATGAGGGCGGTTGGGCTGGGAGGCGGCGGGTTGGAGCCAACAGCCGCTTGCTGGGTTGATGAAGTCCCCAGGCCGACTGGCGCGGTCCTTGCGCCGAGTTCTGGAGTCTTCGAGTCCGCCACCACAGTCCCCGGGCCGGGCTTGACTATGGCAGTTTTGGGGTCTTCCGCCAAAATCCTCGTATCGACTGCCGGAGCTCTTGAGTCGGATCCGACGTCTTCGGGAGGAGCCGGCACAAAAATGGAGTCTGATTCTGGTGAAGGCTTGACAGACGGCTTGAGGAGGCGTTGAAGGGCGACACCAGATGGTATTGCTTGGCGGGTAGAGCCGATTCGTGCTAGTGCATCTGCTTGGTCGTTGTCATTTCTTGGCACATGGAGGAACTCGCACCCTTCGAAATACCCGCTGAGTTGCTGCATGAGGAAACGGTAGCTCGCCATGTTTGCATCTTTCGCGTTCCCAGTCGCCAGATGATTGCTAGACCACTAAGTCCGAGTTGCCATAACACAAGATCCGGCGGATGCCAGGCTCTTTGGCAAGCTGGAGCCCGTGAATGAGCGCCTCGTACTCGGCGACGTTATTGGAGGCGGCAAAGTGGATTTGCAGCGCATATTTGAGCTTGTCGCCTTTGGGAGAGGTGAGGATGACGCCGGCTCCCAAGCCAGTGCGCATCTTGGAGCCGTCGAAATGCATCCGCCAATGGGTGGAATCAGGTGCTGGAGGTAGGTACTGGGTCTCGGCCTAGTCGACGAGGAAGTCGGCCAGTGCTTGTGACTTGATAGCGGTGCGGGGCTGGTAGTGGATGGTGTAAGGAGCCAGCTCTATGGCCCACTTGGCCACTCGACCAGAAGCATCTCGGCTACCGATGATCTTGTCAAGTGGGGCCGTGTAGACCACCGTGATTGGATGCTCTTGAAAGTAAGGCTTCAATTTCTTGGCAGCAAAGTGTATGCCATAGCACATCTTCTAGTAGTGGGGGTAGTTCTGCTTGGAGGTCGACAGTACCTCGCTCAGGTAATATACCGTTCTCTGGATAGGTAGCGCCTTGCCTTCCTCCTTGCGTTCCACTACAATGACCGTGCTGACTACTCGGCTGGTGGCAGCGATGTACAGGAGCATAGGTTCCTTGGGAGTTGGAGCCGCCAGGACGGGTGGAGTAGTCAGCATCTTCTTCAACTGGTGAAAAGCTTCGTCCGCCTTATGGTTCCACTCGAAAAAAGTGGTCTTCTTCATGAGTTGGTATAAGGGGAGAGCTTTCTCGCCCAGCCGACTGATGAATCGGCTGATGGACGCTAAGCAGCCGGTGAACTTCTGCACATCCAGCAGTCGGCTGGGTACCTCCATTCTCTCAATGGCCTTGATTTTTACTGGGTTGCATTCTATGCCGCGTTCAGAGACCAGGAATCCTAGGAGCTGGCCGGCTGGTACTCCGAAGACACACTTCTTGGGGTTGAGATTGATCTGGAACCGGCGCAGGTTCTCAAAAGTCTCCTTGAGGTCTTCCAGCAGTGTCCCACGCTTTTCCGTCTTCACTACCACGTCGTCCACGTAAATGTGGGCATTCCTGCCGAGCTGCTTGAGGAGGCACTTCTGCATGCAACGCTGAAAGGTGGCGCCGGCGTTCCTTAAGCCGAACGTCATGGTGAGGTAGCAGAAGGCTCCAAACGGCGTGATGAAGGCGGTTTTTATTCTGTCAGCCGTGTTTAGCTTGATCTGGTGATATCCTGAGTATGCGTCCAAAAAACTCAATAGCTCGCATCCGGCTGTGGAGTCTATCACCTGATCGATTCTTGGTACAGCAAATGGGTCCTTGGGGCAGGCCTTGTTGAGGCTCGTGTAGTCAATACACATTTGCCACTGCTTGTTCTTCTTTAGTACCAGGACCAAATTTGCTAGCCATTCTGGAAAGAACACTTCCATAATGAAGCCGGCTGCTAGGAGTCGGGCTATCTCTTCTCCGACAACTCTTCTCTTCTCTTCTGATAAGCGGCGCAGGGGCTGTCTGACCGGCTTTGCATCAGATCGGACATGTAACTTGTGCTCGGCGAATTCCATCGGTACACCTGGCATGTCTTTGGGGGACCATGCGAAGATGTCCCGATTCTCACGGAGGAAATCGACGAGCTCGCCTTCCTATTTGCTGTCGAGGTTTGCACCTACGATGGCGTACCTCTCTGGGTGCTCCGGGTCCAAGGGTACCTTCTTTGTCTCTTTGGCCGGCTTGAACGAACCCTCAGCCTCCGACTCTTTTGGGTTGGGCGATACCTCAGGCTGCTTGCCGGCCATCGCCACAAGTCGCTCAAGGAGCCGCTTCTCAGCCGCGGTTACCAGGGACTCGGCCAGCCGACTGCTCTCAGCTGCGCAAGCAGACGACTTCCGGTAGTCGCCAGCCACAGTCAGAATTCCCCTGGAACTGGGCATCTTCATCTTGAGGTAGGCGTAGTGGGGGACAACCCTGAAGTTGGCCAAGGCAGGTCGGCCAAGCAGTGCATGGTATGGGCTCTCAAGATCCACCACCTCAAACCAAACAGACTCTCTACGGAAGTGATCTTTGTCCCAAAGAGGACGTCCATTAGGATCTTGCCGATTGGCGAGCAGGAAAGCGCAGGAACAATGCCGTGGAACACAGTTCGGCTGTTCTGAAGCTGTCTTTGCTTGATTCCTAACTTCTCCATGGTATCCTTGTACAGGATATTGATGTTGCTGCCCCCGTCTATTAGAACTCGCGAGAAACGCGCGGCTCGTCTGTCCGTAGCAAAAGTGGCATCCAGGACCAAGGCATAGGAGCCCGGACTCGACATCACCTCTGGGTGGTCAGCCCTGCTCCACCTGATGGGCTTCTCAGACCAGTGCATGAACTCTGGCGTCTCCGACGCTACTGCATTCACCTCTTGTCGCTGTAGCCGCCTGCTGCGTCGATCATCAGCCACACTGGTGAACACCACATAGGCTCCATGCTCTTCAGGGTATTCGTCTTGTACTGCGCCGACTGGCCTGACAGCCGGCTGCTGGGGCGGAGGCGGAGGCGGCTGCCCAGCAGGCGGGGGAGGCAGGAGGCCGTCTCCCTTGGCGATCCTGGTGAGCCAGTGGCACTTCCGGGTGGTGTGATTCGACGGCTTTGCGCTGCTGTGGAACTTGCAAGGTCCATCCAAGGTCTGCTCATAGGAGAAGGCTGGCAACCAGTTTGGCTTGCCGCCTTTATGTCGCTTGGGCGGGGGCTGCTCTTCTGGCTGTCGGGCTTCAACGGTCGTGACCTGCCGGCTGCTGGAAGCCGGCTGCGGGGCCTTGCGCTTGTTGTCGCCCTGCTGTTGTCGCCGTCCGGCGTCTGCCGCCGGAGTTCTTGGAGCTTGAGGAGCCACTTTGCCAGTTGTGCTAATTTGAATTTCTTCCTTCATGGAGGAGTCGGCCGTGGCGTACTTGTCCGCTATGATCAGCAGCTCGTTGAGGGTTTCTGGCTCGTCGCAAAGGAGCTTGTGCTTGAGGAGGGTGCCTTCTCTGCACCCGGCTATGAAGTACTCGATGGCCTGCACCTCGTGCACGCCCTCGCAGGAGTTTCGGAGCTCGGCCCAACGCCTGAGGTAATCGCGAGTCGACTCGTCGGGGCCTTGCACGCACAAGGAGAGCTGACGAGGCTTGGGAGGATGCTTGTACGTGCTGGCGAAGTTGCAGACGAACGCTTCGGTGAAGTCGACCCAGCTGTTGATGCTGCGGGGCTTTAGGCTGTTCAGCCAGGTCTGGGCCGTGCCCTGGAGCATGAGCGGAACGTACTTTACGGCGACACGCTTGTTGCCGTTTGCTATGCTGACAGCCATGGAGTAGTCGACTAGCCAGTCTTCTGGCTTCATGGAGCCGGTATACTTGGGCGTGTCTCTTGGGAGCGTGAACCCTCTGGGAAAGGGTTTGTCCCAAATGCGGGGCCCGAAACAAGGCGGACCCAGCTCGTCTTCTTCTTCCAGTGCTAAGGATTGGTGGAGTCGGTCAATTCGGTGGCGGGCGTCATTCTCTCCAACTCCCTCTCGGCGGCCAAGGCGGTCACCGAGAGTCGGATGGTCAACAGGCAGCGTGGAGACTTGCCTCTCCTTATGGGGAGGGGGAGGTGGACAGTCGTCCCGTCGTTCCACTGCTCTTGGGCGGCCGTCTCGGTCGCGCTCTATGGTAATGCAAGTCCGACTGTGGCTGACAGTCGGCTCCTTGTCTCTTCTTCCTCGGGCGCCGCCAGTCGACGTCCGAGACATCGCGCCTTGATCTCGGTGAAGGTCGTCGATGGGCCGTTGAGGTGCTTCCGTGCGGCAGCCGGCCTCGTTCTGCGCGGCGGCGGCGTCGAGAAGCCGCTGGACTCATTCCATCATGGGGCGGCATTCCTCGCCCTCGAAATTGTCCAGCTCGTCCGCCGCTGCCTGGGCGGCTCGGATGTTCTCCGCTGGTGTAGCGTACACAGGGCGGCTTGCCCCAAACAGGTTGGCGATGGCTACGCCGCGCTGCCGGACCGCGCCAAGGCGACTGGGCCCCGCCGGGGCCGGCGAGCCGCCGACGGCGCGATCCATCTCCCACCGGTAGGCTTCTGACAAGCGCCTCATGCTGGCCAGCTTCTTCGCGCCTTCAACGAGCTGAAGGCGGCGCTCCTCCAACGTCTCTGCGTCAACGTCTTCCGGAATGGGTGCAGTTAGATCTTGCAGCGCCGCGCCGAGCGAGTCATGCGCTCCTCCACCGGGGAGCTCGTCATGACTGATGACTAGCACCTCGGTGACGGTGCTTCCGTTGCTCTCTGCGTGGGGGAGAGGTTCGTCGTAGACCACCACATTGGTGGGGAACGCGTCGAGCGACGCGGTGTCGGAGTCGACCAGCATCGGGTCGGTGGAGCCTACGGACTCCAAGTCTACGACAGGCTCGCCGGAAACGTGGAGTTGATCAAGGAGGCCCTCGAGGAGGTTCTCGGGGCCGCCCGTGCCTGCGTCGGATGCAGGTTCGTTGGAGAGGCGGACCTCGCCGACAAGTTCGGCCAAGGAGCTGACCGCACAGGCGATCTCGACGCCGCTTAGTGCGTCGGCGCAAACTCCGTCTGGCGTGCCTGGCTGGCTGCGCTCGCCAGGGAGGAAAAGGGTTCCCGTCCAGAGCAGATCTCTGGACGGCGGTGCACTAGGCCCCACGGTGGGCGCCAAATGTCGGGGGTTTGGTGCGACATATGTCAACGGATGGCTTATCATGGGGGGGCGAGTGGAACGTCGCCGGTGCCTGGAAACGGGATGAGGCGAAGACATGCACGCCGGCGAATCTTACCCAGCTTCGGGGCTCTCCGGGGAGATAATATCCCTACTGCTGCTTTGCGGGGTCTCTGCATGATCACTATGGCAAAAGTGTTTACACGGTTGCTCCTTGAGCTGTTTTCTGGTGGTAGGAGAGGGCAAGGCTAGCTCTCTCCCTTCTATATGATCTGGTCTAGAGCTAATGGGTTCCAACCCTTTGCATGGGTGCCCTGGGGGGTTTATATAGGCCTACCCCCCAGGGGTACAATGGTAATCCGGCTGGGCGCGGGCCCAGCCGTCAGTGTCTCTGGCCTCCGTCTTCTCTGCCGGACGCTGGGGCCCGCCGAGTGGCGGGCTCCGCCGACTGGCCTGGTATGGAGCCGACAGCCCGCGTCCGCCGCGGGCGGGTGTAAGTGCATCTAGTGCCACCCCTAGTTGGTTTTGGAGTATTGACGACAAACCTAGTTGAGGGACTAATGTGTTTGTGAAAATTGCAGGATAACACAGGTAGAAGTCCCTCATTGATTCGGTTTTACTACCAGAGATGACCCCTAAAAATGTATGAAGACATTGAATCCAAAGGTGGTATATGAATATATTCACATTGAAGACTATGACAAAAGAAGACACGTTATGAAGCCTATGGAGCTCGAAGACTTAGATCTTTCGTAGTTCTTTTGGTTTTGTGTTGAGTCATAGGAACCACCGCACTGTTAAGTGGGGTCCAGGAGAACCAGTCAGAATGACTGAAGTGATGCCTAAACCAAAAACCTATGTCTTCGAGTGAAGACAATGAGAGCGAATCTTGTCCAGAGCCGGACAAGTCAGCTTTGCTTGTAGCCCAAGTAAAGTTGCCATGAGAGTTTGAAATCTGACCGTTGAGACACGTGTCAGTTCCTTAGTGACCCAGGGTCATTTCGGACAAATCAGGTCGGGTTGCCAAGTGGCTATAAATAGCCCACCCCCTACAACCATAAATGGTTGGCTGCTCAGATTTCAGTGCACGGCTTTTGTCGTTTGAGAGCAACCCACCTCGAAGCCTTTGAGAGAAAATTCCTAGCGAGGAGAAAAGCCCTAACCACCCAGAGCCAGAGAACATTGGGCATCACTTATGTCTTCTTGCCTGTGTGATCTGAAGACTTATTACACTTGAGGACTATGAATCCTCCAGATGGTTAGGCGTCGCGTTCAGAGCATCCAAGAGACATTGTGGATTGCCAGTGAATGAAGTCTGTGAAGGTTTGGGAGTCTACCTTGAAGACTTACCAGAGTGATTGGGCGAGGACTAAGTGACCTTAGCTCAAGGAGAATACGGTGAGGACTTGGTGTCCTGAGCTGCGTGTTCAGGACTGGGTGTCCGGGACTGTGTGTCCTAAGGTTTAAATACCTAGCCGCTCCAACCAGATGTACAGTTGTCACAGCAACTGGAACTGGTCCAACATATCATTGTCTTCAACGAATCACTGGTTTCATCTTCACTTCCTTTTACTTACTGTTACTCATTGTGAAGCCACTGCATGCTTGCTCTATCTTTTGTCTTCACAACGTAACTATATAATTTTTTGGCTTCATAACTTCTTCCTACCTGATCCTAATTACACTACAGCTATTTGTCACTATGCTTTCACTCTGTTGATACTTGACCATGGCTTGCCTAGTGTAATCTAACTTCCGCTGCATAGTAATAGGTATATCTTTACTGTTTGTCTTCATAACTTCCACGTTTTGAAGACTTCCGTAAAAATCGCCTATTCACCCCCCCTCTAGTCGATATAACGCACTTTCAATTGGTATCAGAGCAAGGTGCTCCTTGTTCTGTGTGATTCGGTTTAACCACCTGGAGTTTTAGCTATGTCGACTGCAGGGATAATCAAAGTCTCCGCTGCATGCCCCGTCTTCGATGGAACTGAATATCCCTACTGGAAGAATAAGATGCGCATGCATCTTGAAGCTATTGACGTCGACCTATGGTATGTCGTTGAGAACAGCGTTCCCAAGGCTGGAGAAGGTGTCACTGTTGCTGATGTCAAGAAGTTCACTCAACTGGACTCTACTACCAAAAATATCATCTGTGGTCATCTGACAAAAGGACAGTATGGCCGTGTGAGTGCCTTGAAGACATCCAAGCTGGTCTGGGACTGGCTCTCCAAGGTCAATGAAGGCATCTCAACCCAGAGAGATCAGACAATCAGTGTTCTTCGCAACCTCTTCAACTGCTTCAAGCGAAATGACAATGAGAATGTCCAGCACACATTTGACCGGCTCACTGACATCACAAATGAGCTTCAAGCCCTTGGCGCCACTGAGATCACCAAACATGAAATCGTCAAGACACTGCTGAGATCACTTGATAGTTCGTTTGACATCCTAGCCCTGATGATTCAAGAACGTCCTGATTTCAAGACACTCGATCCGTCTGACATACTTGAGAGGCTCAACACACCTGAGTTTCAGCTTTCTGAGAAAAGAGATATCTACGGTCCAAACTATGGGCGAACTCGTGCCTTGAAGGCAAAAGCTGTTTCCTCATCTGAAGAAGAATCTGACAGCAGTTCTGATGATCCTGAAGACATTGGAAGGGAACTTACAATGCTAGTGAAGAAGTTCCAAAAATTCACCAAGAAGAAAGGCTTCAGAAAATCTTCACGATCAAGCTCAAGGAATGATGAAGCTTCTGCTCATGACTACAAGAAGAAAACATGTCACAAGTGCAAGAAAACTGTACACTTCATCTCTGAGTGTCCAAAGTGGGACAATGAGAACAGAAGGAAGCAGAAGAGCAAGGAATATGATTCTGACGACAAGAAGAAAAAGAAATACTCAAAGTCTTCTTCCAAGTCTTCCTCAAAGTCTTCATCACACAAGAAGAGCTCATCTGGCAAGGCACGTGCGTTTGTTGGCAAGGAAATGGATTTAGAGGAGGAGTCCGCTTCTGAGGAGGCAGAGGTGGAATCTGAGGAGGAGTCTGATTCTGGCATTGTGAGTCTGGCTACAGCATACGTCGCCAAGTCCATCTTCAACACTGAAGACAATGACTTCATCACCGACACTGATGCAAATGACAAGAACGACTCCACTCCTACCTACTGCTTCATGGCACGCGGTGCCAAGGTAAACACACGCACTACTCGCTATCAAACATCTAGTGACGATGACTCTGACTGTGATTCAAAACCCAGCTACAAAACACTTGCTAAAATTGCAACTGAACAACAGAAAGCTATGGAACATAGTCAAAAACTGTTAGACAGAAGCGATGATCTGTTGGGTGCTGAAATGACTCGATCTGAATCCTTAATTGAAGACATAAAAAATCTTCACGTTAAGTATCAGGAACTTGAAGATCGTCTTGATACTCTCTCAACAACTCATGAAAAGCTTTCCTATGATTATCTTCAAAGGAAGCAAGAACTTGAGAAATTGAGAGCGGCTCATGAAGATCTTCAAAAGGAAAACGAATCACTTCACGCCGAATAGATCAGTTCCGCTCAGGAAGGATTTGAACCACCATGTCTTAAATGCATTGAGCGTGATAATGCTACTTCTGTTGCTGAATGTTCCACTGCTACTGCTGTTGCAATATCTTCAACTGTTGATGTGGTAACTAACCCCTCTGCTAAGGATACCACTACTATTGCTGATGAGAATGCTAGGTTGAAGACATTGCTTGAAACAGGGATGTACAAAATTCTTAAAGGACATCAGACATTATGTGATGTCCTCAAGAAGCAGATTCTGAACCGAAACCCTAGGAAAGAGGGTGTTGGGTTCATAAGGAAAATAAATGCAGATGGCTCTTACTGGAAACCTGAGCAGTACCCCAAAACCACATGGGTTGCTGCAAAGGAACCTTCAGCAGATCCATCCAATTTATCTGGCTTCACATGTGCTAACCCCATTATTATTGATGAATCCTTTGATGCAAACTATAAACTGTTTAAGAATCAGAATGGTGAAGTGTTTGCCAGGTACATTGGTACTAACTGCAGGAATGGACCGCCTATGAAGAAGATCTGGGTTCCGAAAAAGTGTCTGGAAAATCTTCCTGTGAATGTCTTCATGACACCTCACTTGAAGAAGACAAACCTCAGACCAAAGGCTTCATACGGTCCAAAGGCTTCATACAAATAGAGGACTCACCTGAGTCACACTAACGCAAATGTTTTGCAGGGAAACCATACTCAGGCATATGAATATGAGAGCGGTTCATCGAACCATCATGTTCATATGACCAAAAATTATTCTGCTTATTCCTATGAGTATTATTGTCCACCTGCAAGACTGTTTGCTAAGGCTTCAAAGCCAAAATTCTCAGATGCTGCACTTAGACTTATTGCTTCTAAGCCACCCTTGAAGATGTGGGTGGTTAAGAAAGCTTAACTCTCTTTTGCAGGGAAAGGTCTCCAGCAGAAAAACAAAATCTTCTGACGCTATTGCTGGGGACCTTAAAAATCTTGTAGGGCACAAGATAAAATGCCCGAATGGCATCATTATGTACTTCGTTCCTGAATCGCATGCTACTCTCCCTATTAGTCCTAATCTGGATCTAAGTTTTCATAACCCACTGGTTCGTCAAATGTTTTTGCTTCACAATTCTCTTCGTGAAGCCTATCCCCCTAACTGCACTGTAGGGTACGACACCAGCGTCTTCAAAGTCATCAGAATGGATTATTGACAGTGGGTGTACAAATCACATGACTGGCAAAAGAAGCCTTCTTATGGACTCAACCTTACGTCCATCCGACAAGAGCCACATCACATTTGCTGACACTGGTAAAAGTAAGGTATTGGGTCTTGGTAGAGTTGCAATCTCAAAGGATCAACACATGGATAAAGTCATGCTTGTTGAATCTCTTGGCTTCAACTTAATGTCTGTCTCAATGCTTTGCGATTTAAACATGATCGTAATGTTTGGAAAATATCGTTGCCTAGTACTAATGGAATCTGACAAGTCTCTAGTGTTTGAAGGGTATCGAAAAGATGATCTGTACGTGGTAGACTTCTCAGCAGGGCCACAACTTGCAGTATGTCTTCTTGCAAAAGCTTCAGAATGCTGGCTTTGGCATCGGAGGCTTGGGCATGCTGGCATGAGGAACCTCCACACCCTTGCGAAGAAGAAGCATGTCATAGGCATCGAGGGCGTCAAGTTCAAGAAAGATCACTTATGCGGTGCCTGTGAAGCAGGGAAGATGACAAGGGCAAAACATCCTTCGAAGACAATCATGACTACTACTCAACCCTTCGAACTGCTCCACATGGATCTTTTCGGCCCCACTCACTACTCAACTTTTACTACTACTGCCTGCCTCTATGGCTTCGTCATTGTTGATGATTACTCTAGATATACTTGGGTGCACATAATCCTTTACAAGACTGAAGTGCAGGATGTCTTCAGACGCTTCGCCAATCGTGCTATGAACAATTTTGGCGCCAAGATAAAACACATCAGAAGTGACAATGGCTCTGAATTCAAGAACACTGGCCTTGATACATATCTTGATACCTTGGGCATCACACATGAATTCTCAGCTCCGTACACGCCACAGCAGAATGGCGTCGTCGAACGCAAGAACAGAACACTCATTGAGATGGCCAGAACAATGCTAGATGAATACAAGACTCCAAGAAAATTCTGGACTGAAGCCATTGACACTGCATGCCATACAATCAATCGTGTTTATCTTCACAAGCTTCTGAACAAGACATCTTATGAACTCCTAACTGGCAAGAAGCCAAATGTCAGTTACTTCAGAGTATTTGGCGCAAGGTGCTGGATCAAGGACCCACACCACACCTCAAAGTTTGCACCAAAAGCACATGAGGGCTTTATGCTTGGATATGGAAAGGATTCGCACTCCTACAGAGTCTTCAATCTCTTTCATTACAAAGTGGTTGAAACAGTGGATGTGCGGTTCGATGAGACAAATGGTTCACAAAGAGAGCAACTGCCAAATGTGCTAGATGAGATTCCAGCTAGTGAATCAATCAAGCTAACGAGAACTGGAGAGATTATACCTTCTGAAGCTCATCCTGAAGAAGAACTTATCATCTCAGCACCTGATCAACATGAAGACAATGCTCAGCCTGAAGACATTCCTCCCAACAACAACACAGATCAGCAAGAGCAAAGTCTTCGCCCTGTACATCCTCGTGTTGCCAATGAAGTGCATATTGATAGAATAATTGACAGCATCAATGCACCTGGTCCACTCACTCGTTCAAGGGCAACTCAGCTAGCAAATTTCTGTGGGCACTTCGCATTCGTCTCAATATCAGAACCCAAGAAAGTTGAAGAAGCCTTCATGGAACCTGAATGGATTCAAGCTATGCAAGAAGAGCTTCAACAGTTTGAGTTGAATAATGTATGGGAACTGGTTAAGCGTCCTGATCCACGGAAGCACAACATAATAGGCACCAAATGGATATACCGCAACAAACAATATGAGCATGGTCAAGTTGTCAGAAACAAAGCTCGTCTCGTTGCTCAAGGATATACTCAAGTGGAAGGCATTGACTTCGATGAAACATTTGCTCCCGTGGCTAGGCTTGAAGCCATACGAATTCTGCTGGCCTATGCAAATCATCATAACATACTTCTATATCAAATGGATGTGAAAAGTGCCTTTCTCAATGGCAAGATTGAAGAACAAGTGTATGTTGCACAACCGCCTGGCTTTGAAAATCCAAAACATCCTGACATGGTATACAAGCTCAACAAGGCACTGTATGGTCTCAAACAAGCCCCTAGGGCCTGGTATGACACACTCAAATACTTCCTGAAGAGCAAAGGCTTCATACCTGGTTCCCTGGATCCCACTCTTTTCACGAAGACATATGATGGTGAACTGTTTGTGTGCCAACTATATGTGGATGACACTATCTTCGGCTGCACCAATCAGAAGTACAGTGAAGAGTTTCGATATATGATGCAAGAGCAATATCAGATGTCCATGATGGGGGAGCTGAAGTTCTTCCTTGGTCTTCAAATACGACAACAACGCAATGGCATCTTCATATCTCAAGAGAAGTATCTCAAAGATTGCCTGAAGAAGTTCGGTATGCAAGACTGCAAAGGCTTCACAACACCAATGCCAGCCAAACATCATCTAGGTCCTGACGACAATGGTAAAGAGTTTGATCAAAAGGTATACCGTTCCATGATTGGTTCTTTGCTTTATTTATGTGCATCTAGGCCAGATATTATTCTTAGTGTTTGCATGTGTGCTCGATTTCAAGCGGCACCAAAGGAGTCGCATCACTTAGCTGTGAAGCGAATTCTTCAATATTTGGCTCACACCCCAACTCTAGGATTATGGTATCCAAAGGGCTCAGAGTTTGATTTGGTTGGATTTTCGGATGCTGATTATGCCGGTGACAAAGTTGATCGCAAGTCTACATCAGGCACATGTCACTTTCTGGGACGATCACTTGTATGTTGGTCTTCAAAGAAGCAGAACTGTGTATCTCTCTCCACTGCTGAATCTGAATACATTGCTACTGGATCTTGCTGCGCTCAGCTTCTGTCGATGAAGCAAACACTCAAGGACTATGGTATTCATCTGAAGCAAGTCCCACTTTACTGCGACAACGAAAGCGCCATCAAGATTGCCAACAACCCAGTTCAGCACTCGAAGACAAAGCACATTGAAATTCGTCATCACTTTCTCACAGATCATGTTGTGAAGGAAGACATTGATATCATACACGTCAACACTGAAGAGCAATTGGCAGATATCTTCACCAAGCCCTTGGATGAGAAGAGGTTTTGCAAGTTACGGTGTGAGCTAAATATCCTGGAATCCTCAAATGTCCTGTGATCAGGCACACATCCTAACCCTTATGCATATTGATGACTTAGATGTGCAACACACGAAGTGAAGTATATCTTCAAATCAATGAAGACATACATTCTAAGTGTGAATACATTAATGTGGAATTTGACTTCAGAGCGCCACGATAATTGTGCGCCGTGTCTGGGTCTAATACTTCCTATACGGTGGGTAACGCCACCACCAAATGTTCTGTTTTGAAGTGTTTCACTCATGGCGTTACCTTGCAATGTCTTCACATTTGATTTGGCTTCGAACTCAACATATTTTCATGATTATCTTCACTATGTTGACTACCGATATATATATATATATGCTAGTGTTCTGTCCTCTACAGCATTCACTTATAGCTATGTCTTCTTGGTTGAATCTTTCTGAACTAAGTGAACGTGATCGGACCCCAACTTCTCTATGCTTTCTATATCAAACTCTATCTCTCCAAGTCATATGCATTCTATTGAAACTGTCGAATGTCTTCACTGCGTCCTTGTCAGCTGAAGATATAGAGACAACCAGAAAGTCCGTTTTCAATGCCCATTCCTCCACATAAAATCCGGAGAAGCAGGAACGATGGCCCGACAATCCAGGCGTGCGTGGGACGTGGAACAGACCCAAAATTTCCGCAAACTGGCCACGCGTTCCTCAGATGCAAATCGCCAGGGGCACCTGTGTAATAGCACAGTGCCGCCCCTGAGCCTATAAATTCACACTTACCACGGTCATTATCTCCTTCTTCCACCCTCGCACGAACCCTAGCGCCACCGCTAGCACTCGACGACGCCGGCGACGAAGCACTTCGCTGCTACAACCTCTCTGACGCCGTCCTCACGCCGACCGCGGACATCGTTCTCTCCGCCGTCGCCGTAGGTGTCTTCCGTCGCCAAGTTAGGGCACGGAGGACTGAACTGCTCGGCATCATCTCCCACTTCCGTCTAGCAGTTCCAAGTGTGGTAAATAAAACTTCTTTCTACAGCCCCTTTTGATCTCATGGTTCTGTCACTTTCTACCATAAGAATTTTATCTTCACACAAGTTAGATCTCTCAATCTGCATCTCATAACATGCCTAGTATATTCACTTGTGCTTCATGAAGTAGTTAGATTCCTCACTTGTACTGATCTGTGGGTTCATACAAATCTGGAACCAACTTCTTATCTATGAGTGAATGTCTTCGCACGATGAGGTCAATGTCTTCTAAACTGATTAATCTTCAAAACCTTCTGAGAATTCATATGACCTCTTCCCCTTCCCTCGCACCTTAATGCTGTCACAGGTACATGTCCATGGGAGAATCCTTCGGTTCTCATAGTCTGCATTCATTTGCAGAATTCCTACAGCAACACATAAATTCTCCTGAAGCCAGTTCCTGTTGGTCCAGCAAAAGAAAGCCTTTGAAGCCTTTGAGAGTTTTGAAGCCTTTCAAGTTAAACTCTATGGCTTCAGAAGCAGCAGCAAGGAAAGGGGGCAGACAGCGACGCGAAGGAACTTCCAAAGATCTGCCTGAAGACCTGGCAGAAATGTATAAAACAGATCCAGAAGAGAGTTATGGGCAGCGCAAGACCCGAATCCAATGGACTCGACGCTATTGGGCAGAACAATGGTTCAAATTCCGCTTCATGACCCAGGAGTATGCTGAAAAATGTGCCATCAAGAGACCATGGGGGGACATCCTTTACAAGAATCTCATACCCAGGACCAGAGATGAAGCCATTGCTCAAGGCTTCTACCCATGCATGGTCCGAGGACCACAGCCTGATGATGCGCATCCGTCGTCACTCCTCTGGTGTCGTGACGACAATCTGTTCAAGCGCAACTTCCAGTTTGCCCAACAATCAGCGAAGCAGAACAAGAAGAAATTTGGGTTAGACTTCAACCCTGGCCCCTCCGCACCAAGGGCAGATGGCACACGCTACGCAGAACCCAATATCATCGGTCCATTTGCCAACCTTGAGGGCCTCATCACCCACATCTTAGTCCAAGGGACTGCCATGAATGACCCTCCAGCTGACTCTGAGTCTGATGAAGCTCCTGCTGTACCGAAGCCAAAGCAGTCAAAGAAGCCAAAAGCTTCAAAGCCGGCCCCTTCATCAAAAATCTCAAGGGCGAAGCCATTGGCAACTGCACCTCCTGAAGACAGTGTGCAGTCTGAAGACGTATCCCGCGTCTCCAAGACCCAGAAGGCCAAGGTGCCTCAGCCACACACCGGCAAAGAGCTCACAGCTGCTGCCATTCTGCGCAGCGAAGCCATTGATCTGTCAAGTGATGAAGATCTTGGAGATGACGCTCTAGAGCAGCTCATCAAGAGCAAAGAAGAAGCTGAGATCTTCAACAATTTGCCTCTCTTTGATGTCGCCATCATCCATAACTTCGATGAATGGTTTGCCACACCGAACATAAGCTTCGAAGATCTGCAGCTTCCTGTTGGCCTCAGCGTCGCCTTCCAAGGCGCAATTGCTTCAGAACTTGCCATTGCCCAGCGCATTGTTGAACTGAAGCAGAAAATTGATCATGAAAAGGCTCAGTTCAAGAAGAATATGGCCAAGCTCAGCGTGCAAGAAGTGAAGAGCTTCAAGACCATGTTGCATGAGCTCAAGGAAAATTTTCTGAAGAAGCGTGCAGAAGCTCAGGGCTCACTTGAGCGGATGAAGTCTCTGGCAGAATGATGTATGCAAGCCTACAATGAGGCCGAGAAGCGCAAGGCACTTGGGCGTCCTGGCATCGACCCCAAGATGGTCGCGAAGAAGAAGAAGAAACCTACTATGGCTGAACCAGAGGTATCAAGGCAAGAAACAGTTCCAATTGTCTTCCCAACTGCAACGACTGGCTCGAAGCCAGAGCCGGTCAACAGCTTCAGAGCTCAAGAAGACAAGAACTGCTGAGGCTGAAGCCAGGAAGAGGAAAAGCTCTGAAGCCTCTCCTACTGCCCCCAGCAAGAAGAAGCGAAAAATCAAGAAATCTCGGGCTGCTCCCACAGAGCCCTTGATAGTTGAACCTATCTCTATGGTTCACCCCAACGCAGAACGACAACTGACAGTTCATGAGCCTGCTTCCACAGAGGCTCCTGAAGCTGAAGACATACCAGCAGCCGACCCCATTGCTGCTGAAGACATTGGTCATCAGGACAATGTACAAGATGATGCAGCCCTTCCTCAGTATGAACAAAGCGAACTCATCAGCATTGGTCGTCCTTTGACGCCAATTGCACAAGATGCGTCATGGGCGGATCGCCCTCAAGAGGAAGAAGAAAATGAGGCCCAGCCCACTCCAACACCACAGGCGTCGTCTGCATTCCGCAGGCTTCGCAAAGGTCCAAGGCCTCAAGTCTATGCTGAAGACATTCCGGCTGCATCAGCCGAAGAAGAAGCACCACAAGAGCCCACTCCAATGCTCCACCAAGAAGCAGTTCTCCAGGAGAACGTGCTTGTGACTGACCGTCCAGCTAGTCAAGCGGAGGCTGAAAATGTTGAGGCTGCCACAACCAACTCTGAAGCCAATGTGGAGCCCTCCCCACCAAAAGCTTCAGCAGACAGCGAAGCTACTGATCCAGACACTTCTATTCCTGAGTCTGCTGCAGGTCCTCAATTTGATTACCATGTTGAGCACATGCCTCATGTTCAGAAGCCAGTCCCAAGGCTGCCAAGGTTCCCAGGTCCTGCATCAGCACCTGGCTCCTTTGACATCAATTGCTTCAAGGCAGACAATACGTTCTTCAACAGCTCCAAGAACCCCTATTCAAGGGAAAGGATTTCATCAGATAGGTTCTGGAGCTATCCTCAGCGCAGCTACTATTCATGCATCCTATACAACCAAGGTCGCATCTTCCAGCATAAGCTCCTTGATATTGAAGCCATTGCTGGTCTGCCCTGCTTAGAGGAAGCGCTGGATTGCTTCAAGCAAGTGGGTCTACTGCAGTTTATAACTAATGAAGAGCACTGGAATGAAGAGCTTCTGTTGCAATTCTACGCCACCCTACACATCAAGGGATACAACAGAGATCCGAAGACTTGGGCCCTGGAGTGGATGACCGGCAATGTCCATCACGAAGCCAATGCATTCGATATCATTGAGCTCACCGGCCTGCCCACTCCTGGCGAACTCTTCGAGGAAGGTTGTCCACTACACACTGAAGCTCTTGAGAGCATATTCCAAAGACCTGAACCAAATATGAGTCAGATGCTCTCCATGATGAAGCCACTGCCTGTCGATGCTCCTTATCCAATAGAGTTCTTCGTTGAAGACTTTGAGTACCTGCCTAGAACAATCTATCACATTATCCGGCGAACTCTCTGGCCTATTAAAGGGCACTCTCCAAATGCCAAGATTGAGGGTGCAATGAAGACTCTGATATTCTGTATCCTTCATGGCAAATGCTTCAACGCACAGGATTTCTTCATACGCCAACTCGCTGCATCAGGCTTAGATCTGTTTGGTTTAAAGTTCTATGCTCCTTGGGTAATGAGACTGATCAAGCTTCACTCTGCGATCTCATATCAGCCCTCAGCCCGCAACCATCGGATCTTCTTGCCAGATGTGGATACCTCTGTTGAAGCTATATATCCTGAGCCTGCCAAGCAACCTTTGAGTCTTCAGAATGCAGAACACCAGAGCTTCACTCAAAATGATGAAGGTGTTGAAGCCATCTCCAGGGTGTATCCTTTGGCTGGCACTACACGTGCGCCACACCCTGCTTCAACTGAAGCCACTGATAGTGCAACTGCTTCAAGACCCAAGAAGCGCGCTCGTGTTCTCAATGACCGAGAGCTTCTTGTGGCCCTTCATCAAAAACAAGATAGGCATCACGACTGGCTAAAGCGTCAGATGAAAAGCCTCTTGGTGGATGTTAATCGTCTTCGAAATCTTGCCACCAAGAATGCTTTCATCACTCATGAAACCTGTCGTCGTACATGGAAAGGGCTATCAATGATGTGTACTGAAGCTGAACTTGAAGAGGATGGCTTCACTGAGCGATTCAAGTTTGACACCACACCTCCTAGAAGGGCTGTGATGCGCAACACACCACCACTTGAAGATTCTGAGTTTTCTTCATCTGCTGTCACAATCACTGCCAGAATCATTGATGAAGAAGACGATGCTACATCACCGCCACCTGCTTCAGCACCTCCAAGCTCCTCTGCACCGCCAAACACCTCCAATGACCCTGCTGCTCCTGGGAATGAGTAGACACTCTATGTCTTCAAACCTTTTTGGTCCTTGCTGACAAAAGGGGGAGAAGCATATGGGTTGATAGTCTTCAAACGGGTCCATATGGGCAGGTGCTTTATGTTTTGCTATATTTTGCTTCGTGCTTACAACTCTCGTTTTTGCTTCATTTGGTTCTTTGAGTTTCTTTGAGTTGTAACACTAAAACTCGATGGTCGTCTGCTACTTGTTTGCCACCCTGTTTGCGAAGATAAATTCCGCATGTGCGACGATAAATTCCGCACTTATCTCATTCTGCAGATGTCCATTTTCCATTATGCATGTCATTATGTTCATATACTTTCACATGCATAGTGGATTGTCAACATAAGCAGAAGTGGATCTCCTCAAGTACAACCTGCCATGTGCATTTGCATTCCAAAAGCAAATTAACTTATATGCACATCTTCAGGGGGAGCCCTTGCAACTTATGAAGACAATTCCTTATCCTTTACAATTTCACAGACTATATTCGTCGTTGAAAACTTCAACTAGTTTGTCATTAATCACCAAAAAGGGGGAGATTGTAAGTGCATCTAGTGCCACCCCTAGTTGGTTTTGGAGTATTGACGACAAACCTAGTTGAGGGACTAATGTGTTTGTGAGAATTGCAGGATAACACAGGTAGAAGTCCCTCATTGATTCGGTTTTACTACCAGAGATGACCCCTAAAAATGTATGAAGACATTGAAGCCAAAGGTGGTATATGAAGATATTCACATTGAAGACTATGACAAAAGAAGACACGTTATGAAGCCTATGGAGCAAGAAGACTTAGATCTTTCGTAGTTCTTTTGCTTTTGTGTTGAGTCATAGGAACCACCGCACTGTTAAGTGGGGTCCAGGAGAACCAGTCAGAATGACTGAAGTGATGCCTAAACCAAAAACCTATGTCTTCGAGTGAAGACAATGAGAGCGAATCTTGTCCAGAGCCGGACAAGTCAGCTTTGCTTGTAGCCCAAGTAAAGTTGCCATGAGAGTTTGAAATCTGACCGTTGAGACACGTGTCAGTTCCTTAGTGACCCAGGGTCATTTCGGACAAATCAGGTCGGGTTGCCAAGTGGCTATAAATAGCCCACCCCCTACAACCATAAATGGTTGGCTGCTCAGATTTCAGTGCACGGCTTTTGTCGTTTGAGAGCAACCCACCTCGAAGCCTTTGAGAGAAAATTCCTAGCGAGGAGAAAAGCCCTAACCACCCAGAGCCAGAGAACATTGGGCATCACTTAAGTCTTCTTGTCTATGTGATCTGAAGACTTATTACACTTGAGGACTGTGAATCCTCCAGACGGTTAGGCATCGCGTTCGGAGCATCCAAGAGACATTGTGGATTGCCAGTGAATGAAGTCTGTGAAGGTTTGGGAGTCTACCTTGAAGACTTACCAGAGTGATTGGGCGAGGACTAAGTGACCTTAGCTCAAGGAGAATACGGTGAGGACTTGGTGTCCTGAGCTGCGTGTTCAGGACTGGGTGTCCGGGACTGTGTGTCCTAAGGTTTAAATACCTAGCCGCTCCAACCAGACGTACAGTTGTCACAGCAATTGGAACTGGTCCAACATATCATTGTCTTCAACGAGTCACTGGTTTCATCTTCACTTCCTTTTACTTACTATTACTCATTGTGAAGCCATTGCATGCTTGCTCTATCTTTTGTCTTCACAATGTAACTATATAATTTTTTGGCTTCATAACTTCTTCCTACCTGATCCTAATTACACTACAGCTATTTGTCACTATGCTTTCACTCTGTTGATACTTGACCATGGCTTGCCTAGTGTAATCTAACTTCCGCTGCATAGTAATAGGTATATCTTTACTGTTTGTCTTCATAACTTCCACATTTTGAAGACTTTCATAAAAATCGCCTATTCACCCCCCTCTAGTCGATATAACGCACTTTCAGCGGGTCTTGCCGGATGCTACTTACTGTAGCCGTGCTTCTGATGATGCGGGCTTGATCATGAGGTCATGGCAACAGCCCTGCTGCCTGGCGGGCAATCAGTGTTGCCTCTCCCCATCACATCTTGATTAATGGTGCGTGGGCCCCGGGCGAGGGCTCGGCCGACTCCCGACGGGTCCGGCTGGCGGTTCTCCTGCCGTCTCCCGAGGTCTCACTGACTGGTGGGGCCTACTGCCTCCAGGCCGTACAGACAAGCCGTCGTGGGTGCAAGATTCGGCCCTGCGGTGCTGATGTCAGGGCCGGCATGGCAACAGTGCCACGCCGCACGGAGATCTTCCGGGGTACGGCGTGCTGAGGCCATGCCTGCCCTTGGTGAGGGGCGGGGGTGGGCTTCGCTGTAGCCATGCCCCTGCCTCGTCCCCTTTGATGAGGTCATGGGCTTTGTTGGAGTCGCAGGCCGACTCCCCAAGGCCGGCTTCTCTGGAAGTCGTCCCTGGGACTCGTCCGTGAGCGGGCAGTCGGCCGCCTTGCCGCTGACTCCCTAGGAGGCGGCTCTTCATCCTGGGGTCTTGAGGGGCGAAGCCTGCCCCGATGTCTTGAAAGGTTCTGGGACTCGGGTTGGCCTACCCGTGGCCCATTACTCCGACAATATCTTTGTCTGCGCCCTCACCACCGACTTCCACGCTACTATTTTCCTCCTCACTGCACACCGTCACATTTGCTCTTTGCCAGATACCTGACAAGTATGCACGATCATTTAAACTTCCACTCCTCAAGAGGCTTTCGTTTTTGGAAGTTGATATATCAGACGTCTCACAGCAGAGCATAATCAGCCATGGTTGCCCTACCCTCGAGTGGCTCCTGCTTGTTTGCAATAACTTGGACCACTGCATCATAATAAATTCAGGCAAAGTTGAAGTCATCTGTATCCTTTGTGAGAATGGTGAACTCGTTGTTGAGGATGCGCCCTCACTTAAACGATTGATTCACGATATTCAGAGCGAGCACTTGCAGATAACTGTCTTTCATGCACCTAAGCTTGAGTGTTTGGGTAATTTTTATGAAGGATTTCCTGAATCCAAGATTGTTTTTGGCTCTACAGTTATCGAGGTGCTCACCTTTTGTACTATACTCTTTACTTGCATTCCTTGCAGTGCCGAAGTTTCATGTCACGCAACCTTTTATCCAGCTAATTTTATGATATGTGCTTGTCGCAGGCTTTGTCTGTAGTCAGCCTATCAATGGTGGTTCAATCTGTGAAAACCCTGCTTATGCACATGTCATTAAATCTGAACAAGGTTGTTGCCTTGATGCGATGCTTTCCTAGCCTAGAGAACCTGTTTATCGAGGTAACGATTTCCAGACACATTGAAAGCACATACAATGCACCGCGTACTATATTCGAGGCCTCTACCTCCTTTTGTACTCCTCGAGTATTCTCACTCTTCATGCATTTTCAGGGAGGAGTATGCCGCGAGGAAGGTGTAACAAATAAGTGGCGCCACAAGCACTGGGTGTTTCTGAAACAGCATGACATTCGCCTGAAGACAGTAACGCTGGAAAAATATGTACACTACAACAAAAACATTGAATTTGCAAAGTTCTTTGTTCGGAACACAAAGGAGTTAGAGACTATGAGACTCAAGTTTCTCTCCCCCCAGACAACATCACTGAAGGATTTTATGAACATCAAGAATAGGTGCTTCAATGGGGCAACAAGGCTTCTAGACATGCTCGTCTTATATTGTCAGTGTATTGTAGGCATATGAACTTGGATTTAAAAGTACACATCTGGACAAACCAGTGTCCAACAATGGATTTGCCGGATCCATTGACCTGTGGATGTTGAAAACGGTTATCCGGCTGTCAGAGATAGGTGTTGTTGCGTGCTTTCCTGTTTGGACTTTGAGCTTGTACTTTATCCATTGTCTGTAAGGTTGTCAGGAACTTGTTTTTGTGATCTTCAGCCGTGAAGCAACTTACAAGCTCAAAAAACTATCAAGTTTTCTTGTTTTTGTGCACCGTCTGTATGTTTGGATTTCCTTTTGTGAATAGAGCGAGCGACTAAAATCATCTAGAATATGAAGTCACGTGTGATGTTATGGCCGTGCCTCTCCAAATAACTCGTTAGCTGAGGTATTTTACAATACAGAGGCGGGAGTGCCTCTTGTACCTGTAAGACTATGCGTCTGTTATCACTGCACGGCACTTCCTTTGTGCTTGTCTGTGACTCTGTGGTGAACGTTTTGGGTGGAAACACGCTTCCCACTCTAGAACATAGTGTCTTGTAGAAACATGACAGTGTTGTTTCTGCGAATCGAGACGTGCTTGTCGTGGAACCGCTGTGCTTGTGCTTTGCTTAAAAGCATCACCATCCATCTTCTTCTACTCCGATCCAAGTATCTGGCCATCAGAGCAAGAGCGAGACGGTGAGAGATCGGCGATGGAGGCGATTCAGGCGACCACCGTACGTCTTATCGAGGTGGTCAGGGAGAGCAACCCGCGGCCCAACGCGCTGCAGCGCCTCCAGGGGCTGCTGATGTCCGCCACAGCGGGTTCCTTCTTCGATGCTAGCTTCGCCACCTGGCTCAAGGGCGCACTGGAAGACTTCATTCATAAGTTCAGCTTCGCCAACAACAAGGTGAAGGACCCGACTGCTCGCCTCCATTCCATGCATCGCCTCCGTAAAGACCGAGCCTCCGCCTTGGCTTCCGCGACCCGGCTCGCCGGCCTCCATGGGAATGATCTCTTTCATGCGCTGATGGCCCTGCAGCTCCCGGTCGGCACGCCACCGGAGGAACACCTGGAGGTCGCTCTCGCCGCGCAGTGCCTCATCATGCATGATGACATCGACAAGTTCAGCCGGATCTACGGACAGATTGTTCATGAGGACAGCTGCAACACCGTCCACGAGTCGAGCATGGCGGCCTACTTCGACCACAGGCAAACTTTGGTGAAGCTCGTTCAGGAGCACATCCACCTCGCCGACGCCGCACCCACTTCTCGTCCAACCTCTTTACCATCAAGGGCACAAGCCCAGGCGCCTTGATTAGGTCCTTGCCTTGGCTCTCCGTTCATTTGCTGCAAGCCACATCCCACATGCTTGGAGGCAAGTTCTATATATTTGTGCTACTACTACTTTTGAGTGTCCAGTGACCCAGTCGATCTATCATGATCAGGACTTCTATTTATTGTGTGTGCTCTACTATGAATTTGACTCTAATATTGTATGCCTATCGTTAATTTCTATTATTAATTAATACCATCGGTCATTTAGTATTACCAACTTAGTTTATCTCTTGTAGTCCACTTTTTATGCATCTCTCTGTATGCGTGCGCATGTTTGATTTGTGGTGATGTTAATCTACATGCCTCCTCGTGCCTCTTGTACCTGTAAAACTGTGCATCTGTTATCACAGCACGTCACTTCCTCTGTGTATGTCCTTGACCCTATGGTGAACGTTTGGGTGGAAACATGGTGCACAGCCTAGAACATAGCGTCCCGTAGAATCACGACACTACCGTTTCTGCAAATTGAGACGTGCTTGTCGTGGAACCACTGTGCTTGTGCTTTGTTTAATAGCGTGCCGTCACTATGTTTTAAATACAAGGAAATATAGATAGCCACGATCGTCTACGCCTTTTATATCGAATAATATATGTAACATCAAGAAAGAAGGATGACGCAACTTAATACGGAACCGTGTCCGTAGGGAGTTCACCTCCGTGCTTTTAAATACAAGGAAATAAGATTTTAAAAATAGCGCCCCTCGCATAGGCCATTCCGTGCCTCACAGAGAAAACGCATGTGGCTGTGCGTAAGACAAAGGTTCAAAAACAGCGTCTCCCTAATCTGCCACTCATTGCCTCACAAAGTAAACAGCGAGTGTTCATATCAGAACCCAGTTCTATTCGGTTTGCATAACAAACGCATGAACGTGACTCTCTCTAATACTAAAGTATGCCTCGATGGGCTTCTCATCCGTGCCTCTCTGTCTAAACGAGTCGACGGAATCATTTGGTAAACAGACACAAGTGAACATGACTCTATATAATACCACACGTGGCCTTTGCGTAAGACAGAGGTTCGGCTCTGTGGGCCAAACGCCTGTGCATCTCCATTTGATAGAGTCACGGGCTAGCGTGAGTCCATGTAATAATACTACCGACCATGCCTTTGAGCGCTTCATGCCCGTGCCTGTGTCCAGCTTGAGCTTGTCATAACGTATGTGTCGTACTGAAGGGTGAGCTTCGCCTTCGCCTTCTCATCAATAGGATTGATGGAAGTCTCAAATAGAGCAACAACACCAAGCATCCAACAACAAGTCAAGACAGTTTCAAGTTGAAGGAAGTCTCAAATAACCGCTGGGGCAACAACAAAACAAGCCCGAAACATAACAAGTTCATTTCACAGCGATACATGGCCTATTTACTGAACCTAGATATATATAGATAGATAGGTATGGTAATACACGGCAAGTACTTGGAAACAAGAGCTAACATACCAAGTTCATTTCACATCGAAACATGGCCCAGCCAGTTCTAAATGAGGTTGATGGTGATCATCATCCTCAAGTCACGGCGATGGGTTTTCGCAACAGTGAGTAGGATGCCCTGACCTACCCGAAGATTCTTGCCATGAAGGAACTTCTTCCACCCCACCCGGTTGAAGACAGTGCGACCGTTTGTGTCCACTGCGTAGCCACAGGTGGTGATGGAGCCCGTTCTGGTAAGGAGTAGTCCAGCAGCCATGCCTTCTTCATGCGTCTCGATGCCACAACTAACAGATAACCTCTTAGGTAATTTCTGAAAACAGTTGGTATGATATATGAGCATGTCACGTGCAATTATCAGCAAATCATACACTTGAAGACACATGTATCATTGAATTCAACACTGAGCATATATATCATCACATCACTACACTAGACACTAATCATAAAATTACTACAGTAATTAAGCATATCATCAGTTTACTACGTACACTAACCACATCATCGCATATTACTACACTACATAAGGATATATCACAGTACTACAACATGCATATCATATCAACTAGTACACTTATTAAGCATGCATATCGTGTAATTACCACAGTAAGTAACATACCATGAGATGTTGTTTAACATTCGTCCTTGTGAGGCGTGTCACGAATGGCATCCCGACGTAGTCTTCACGTAGCGGAAGCATGTCCCAGAGGTTGCACATTTCATCGCCGCTCAGCCTCAGTCTTTGGGCATAGAGTGCTTCATCAAGTGGGTTCTCATCATCATCTGAATCCTCACCATCGTCCTCCTCATGAACTTCATCCTCACTATCGGAAATCAAATTCAGATAGATAACAGAAATCCTGGGCCTTTCTGCTCTGAAGGAGAAGCTGATCAATTCACCCCCACTAAGACGCAAGCGGGTGATGAAGCGATCCCATTCATCTCCTCCAATCTGGGTTATCGTTCGCCCCTTATCGACCTGCATAGTTTACGGCCCCCCAAGAGCGTCGAAGGTCACGGTGTCTCCGACGAGCTCATTGAATGCCAATATCACATTGCATGGGGCGATCTGTGCAAGATAAAAACAAATAACAAACACAATGCATTAGTGGAAATAGCAATAAAAAAACAAAATTAATGAACTGTCGGAAGGTCCATATAAATTGTTACCACTGAAAAACAAAAGTAGGGTGGAAGTAGATGTCGAACAGCATGGCAGTACAAAGGCTGGTCCGGCACCGTGACTTGCACAGTCGACACGGTGCTTCCTCCATTCTACAAAGAACATATTGAACTCTAAATTGAATTGTACGCTACCATAGTACAATACACGGTGCTTCCTCTCTTTTCCCTGGTACGGCTCAGATCCTACACTACGACATCCATCAATCTAACAAAGAACCATCATATCTATCAACAAATCATCTACCGCATGTATCAAATAAAATTTCTGGATTAGATCTGCGCCCAGAGGGAGACGCATGCGGTTTTGGTAGGGAAGAAGATTCACGAGGGGGATGAGGGGAGACCTCACCTACTTGCCGGAGTTGGTGGCGGCCGCGCAGATCAGGCAGCGAAGAGATGCGTCGTCGGGAGCTGGCGGCGGTGGAGCTAGTCGAGAAGGGGAGGAAGAATTTGAAAATGATGTGGAGTACTAGGTGCACGTAGAAAAATGTGGTACATGTGGTGGCGCGTTTGTGTGGATGACGAGGGGACCTGACGTGTCGGTACCCATAGAAAAAATTGGCATTTCCAACTGCCTCACGGGTATTTGAACCAATCTGGCTGATGCAGTGTGTTCGGCCGAACCAATTTGCATTTCCTTAAGACATTTATCCAGACACAGACACACAAAAAAAGCATGCACCGAGGCTGTGCTCCATCTGTGGCATAAGTGGTCCTGTGAAGCTGCAACTAGGACCAATGTTGATATATGTTGTTATTAGCTAGTGTACCAACACTATTTATTGAGGAGACGCCCGTCAGACGACTGGGTTTACTGAGCAACGGCATGTGGCGTTCACAGCCGAATCTGAGGAGACGCCCGTCAAAGCGTTGGGTTTCCCCAATAAAGGCACGAATGTCATGCAACGGAAACAATTCTAACAAGGACAGTCGCCCGAACTTATTAGGTTTCTGTAATAAACGCATAAACGTGACTCCGAGTAAGAACAAACTATGCCTCCGAGGGCTTGATGTCCATGCCTCCCCTTTTGACCGAGCCCACCGACTCATTCGGAATACAATCAGGAAACCCTTGTGCGTGACTCTATACAATAGCACGCCATGCCTTTGGGGGCTGTATGCCTGTGCTTGTGACCCTGACACTGAAACACAGACAGCCACGAACGTCGACGCCTTTATCAAGAAAGAAGCGTGACACAATTCAGTTCGGAATGGTGTCTATATGGACTGCACGTCCGTGCTCTTAAATACAAGGAAATAAGCTTTTAAAAACAGCGTCTCTCTTATAGGCCAATCCGTGCCTCGCAAAGTAAACGTCTGTGGCTGTGCATCAAAGCTTCATCTGCGTGGGCTAAACGCACGTGCATCTTCCTCTGATAGAGTCACAGTCTAGCGTGACTCTATGTAATACCACCGGCCATGCCTTTGAGCGCTTCATGCCCGTGCCTGTGACCCGGAACACTGAATCAAGGATGAGGCGGCTGCTGTGGGTTTCCGCTATAAACGCACGAATGTGATCCCATGTAAAGCATAACCCATGCCTGTCTGGGCTTCATGGCGGTGCCTGTGCTCGTGGACAGTTCAACGGATTCATTTGGAACACGTAGACAAACTAACGTGATTCTACACAATGGCAAGCCGTGACTTTCTGGGACTCACGACCGTGCGAGCAATATACCAGACCAGCGTCTCTCGAATAAGCCATTCCGTGCCTCACAAAGTAAACGTGGATGTGCGTAAGACAAAGCTTTGCCTTTGTGGGCTTAATGACTGTGCTTCTTCATCTGATTGAGTGGACGGAATCATTCGGAACACAAAGACAGGCGAGCGTCACTCTATATAATACAATATCATGCCTTTGAGGACTGCACGCCCGTGCCTGTGAACCTTAACACTGTAACCATTAGTATCCAAACCTCCGCGCTTCTATTGAATAATATACGTAACATCAAGAAAAAAGCGTGACCCAACAGAGGACGCAATTGTGTTCATAGAGAGTTCATATCTTGTGAACTTTTATTAACAAGAGTTCGTGTCCGTAATACCACCGGCCATGCCTTTGAGCGTTTTATGCTCGTGCCTGTGACCCTTAACACTAAACGCCCGTGCGTCTCCGTCTGACAGAGTCACAGGCTAGCATGACTCTATGTAATACCATCGACTATGCCTTCTTGTAACCCGAAACACTGAACAAAGAAAGGGCGCCTTCATGTGTGCACAAGACATGACTCTAGTTGGTTCAAAAACTTTGGCTGCCGAGACTTCACGTCCATGCTTTTAAAAACAACGTCTCTAGAACTGGCCATTACATTAATGTTCATCCGTACCCATAAACTTGGAATGAACGTGCCGAGGAACACATTTGTTATCAAAGTTACTGACGGCACAAGGTAACGAATGACAACATAAGAAACTTTTAGTGACAGCTTCAGATACGAGGATAAGGGTCGCTACTTTCTACTTAGTCCGGTGATACTTCTTTTTTGGTTGCTCGGCGCGAAGTTCCTCGATCTGTTTCTTCATAACGTATGATTGTAGCTTCAGCTCATCACGCTGAAGTTTGAGCTGCGCCTTCTCATGCATCAGAAGTACAATGACGGCTTTGTTCTCTTCGTCCAACTTCGTGGATATCTTCAGGACGTGTTCCACAACATTGAACAGGTTCTTCATCTGGTCAAAGGAGAAGATGTCACATTGATGGCAGGACGCACCCTCATCAACATTAGGATGAAGCTGACCACAATGATCCATGTTTCATAACTAAATCAAGTAGCCGAAAGAAAGAAAAAATGAATGAAGCTGAAGCAGAGCGAACTCACAGATGAGGAACCCTCACCAGCCGAGATCTTTTCCTGCGACTGGACATGGCGCTCTAGAGGAGTCTCCTTCTGCACAGCCGTGGCTAAGAGTGTCAGGATAGAGAACAGCAAGAGGAGTGGATGGCCTGGAGGCGGGGGGATGTGGCTAGGGTTTCGAGACTCCGTCTGGCTTATTCACGTTTCACAACTAAACCAAGTAGCCGAAGGAAAGAAAAAACGAATGAAGCGGAAGCAGAGTGAACTTACAGATGAGGAGCCCTTGTCAGCCTGGATCTCATGCAGTGTCTGGACACTAGGTTCTGCAGTAGTCTCCTCCTGACCAGCCATGGCAGAGAGGGCGAGGATAGAGAGCACCAAGAGGAATGAATGGCTTGGCGGCGGGCAGAGGATGGAAGAGTATGTGGCTAGGGTTTTGAAACTCCGCCCGTCCGCCATAAATAGCCAGACACTTGCCTCGGGCGACGAGCCAGAGCGACGTCACCGGAGGAGACGTCCGTCGGACCCTTGGGTTTCCGTGGCGGCGCCACATGGAATTCACACCCGAGTAGGTGGAGACGCCTGTCGAAACGTTGTGTTTCCGCAATCAAAGCATGAACGTTGGTCCGCGTAAAACACACGCATGCCTCGCTCGACATCCCGACCGTGCCTGTCCTGGTAATAAAGTCAACGGATGCATTTGGAACACAAAGAGACACGAAGGTGACTCTGGATAATTACATGACATGCGATTTGTTGGCTTGACAACCGTGCCTGTGACCTGAAACACTAACACGCGTAAAGGACAGTCACGCTACTAAACATATAAAGTCGCCTTTGTGCATTTGTTGGCCTGACAGTCGTGCCTGTGACTTGAAACACTGACACACAGAAAGTCGTCTTCTTGCATTTGAATTAAAATAATACAACGAAAAACAATTCTAACAAGCAGATTCTCCAGAATCTATTAGGTGTCCGTAATAAACGCACAAACGTGACTCCGAGTAAGAACAAACTATGCCTCCGAGGGCTTGACGTGCTTGCCTCTCCTTTTGACCGAGCCCACCGACTCATTCAGAATACAATCAGAAAACTTTTGTACTCTATATAATAGGACGCCATGCCTTTGAGGGTTGTACGCACATGCATCTTCGTCTGATAGAGTCATAGGCTAGCGTGACTCTATGTAATACCACCGACCATGCCTTTCAACGCTTCATGCCCGTGGCTGTGACCCGAAACACTGAATCAAGGATGAGGCGGCTGTCGCGGGTTTCTGCTATGAATGCATGAACGTGACCCCGCGTAAAACGCAAGCATGCCTGTCTGAGCCGCCATACTGTGCTTCTGCTGGTGATAGAGTCAACGGAATCATTTTGAACGGATCCCTGCACTCTTCTCCCCTTCCATCCCGTCCCCAGTTCTGTTTCGACGGGTGTCTCCTCGTATTCGGGTGTGAATGCCATGTGGCGTCGCTCTGGAAACCCAAGGGTCTGACGGGAGTCCCCTCCGGCGACGCCTCTCTGGCTCGTCGCCCGAGGCCAGGCTCCGGCTATTTAAGGCGAACGGACGGCGTCTCGAAACCCTAGCCACACCCTTTTACTTGGGCTTTTCTGATCCACGCCACATATAGCGGCGCTCGCAGGCAGCGCGATCACAGCAACAGATACAGAGATGGAGATCCACTTCGGTGCGCCATGCACCAAGAGGGCGAAGCTCACGCCACCGGCCACGCCGTCCTCTGGTGGTTTGGTGGTAGCCACTGGAAGCGACGAGGGTGCGCCTACCGGATCTGAGGATCAGAAAGAGCAGTCTGGTCCGGACCGCATCAGCGATCTCCCGGACGCCATCCTCGGTGAGGTCATCTCCCGTCTCTCCACTAGGGAGGGCATCCGCACACGGATGCTCGCTCGTCGTTGGCGTCCTGTTTGGCCGACCGCTCCTCTGAATCTTGACTGTCGTGAGATCCCTATCGCTCGTCTTTTTAACGCCCTAGAAACAGTTCATGTCGAGATCATCAGTAGGGTCTCTGCCTAAAGCGAGGAGCTTTCTCGTATACGATACATCGGAACTTGGCATCAAGGAAAAACAGTTCCTGGTGATGGTTCTTGTCTTCCAGAGTCCATCTTCTCCAGCCATGTGGGCGCAGTTCTCCGCCTTTGTATACCGGCGTGCTACCTCCAATGCAGACCCTCTACTGTCCATGCCTGGCTTGAGTCCCCCAGATTGAACAATCTCCAGGTGCTTGAGTTTTACTACCTGTTTCCACGTTTTGTGAAAGAAACTCTCAAACTATCGCACACATGCTCTTCATCTACGCCCTCACTACCGAAGTCCGTCTTTTGGTTTTCTTATTCTCTGCGCACTATGAGCTTCGCGTGTTGCCAGATACCAGACCATTATGTAGAGGTACTTGAACTACCGCTGGTCAAGAGACTTTCGCTTGTTGAGGTTGATATATCAGACCTCTCATGGCAAAGCATGATCAACTCTAGTTGCCCTGCACTCGAGTGCCTGCTGCTTGTTTGCAACAGAGAAAGGCATCGGATCACAATAAATTCCCCTAACCTTGTAAGCATCGGCATCAATGGTGAGGTAGGAAAATTCATCATCAAGGATGACCCCTCACTTCAAAGGTTGATCCATGATGTCCAGAGCAATAACATGGAGGTATTCATCGTCTCTGCACCCAAACTGGAGACATTGGGCAAATTCAGGATCTCGCTTGACTCCACAAGTCTTATGGTACTGACATTTCATAATAATTCCAGCTGCATTTCCTTGAGAAACTAGTTTCATGTCATCCAACCTTTTGTTCTAATAATTTTATGTTTTATTTTCCATGTTATGTGAAGCATTTGGCGACGGCCAGCCTATCTACAATGTGGCAATCTGTCAAAACCTTGTTTTTGGGCATGACTTATCAAGTGGACCTGCTCATTCACTTGCTTAAGTGCCTTCCAAATCTGGAGAACTTGTTTGTTCAGGTGATGATTCTCACGCCCAATGAAAAGGTCATACCGTGCATAGTGCAGCACTCCTTGCATCTCAAAAGGCTTATCTTACTTTTTGTTTGCAATGGACACATCCTATGTCCAGGCATGTTTTTTTATTACTATACATACATCCATATCTATGGAAATGTTCAACGAACTTATTGGGACGGGGGTCATGGAATTTATCGTTCATTTTGTCCTTCCATAGATCTTGAGTATCTTTCAACCTTTATGTGTTTTCAGGGAGGAAACGTTCCTGATGGTGCAAGAAATTTTTGGCGTCGCAAGCACCGTGCGTTTCTCAAAGAACACATCATTCATTTAAAGACAGTAACGCTAGAAGATTATGAAAAAAGCGGGAAGAATATTGAGTTTGTGAGGTTCTTCATTCTGAATGCAACGGAGCTAGAGACCATGAGGATTAAGTTTCACTTTCCCTCAGACTTCACGCAAGAATTTTACGAACAACAACAGAAGTTGTTCCTGTGGGAGAATAAAGTTTCCAAACGCGCCCATCTCAAGTTATCAGCATGCTACAATCATCTGTGCTTGGATTTGAAACACAGGCGTGTTGAATGCCTTGATTTGTCAGATCCGTTCACTTGTGCCTGCTGGACACAGGGCGGTAGTTAGTTCCTCAAGCTAGTACAGTTAGATGTTGGTGCGCCAATTTGATTCTGTGTTATGTCTAAACATGGCTGAAGCCTTTTGCACCGTTTTGTAAGCTTGTTATAATAATGCTTTTGTGCTATGCACCCGCTGTTCTGAAAATTTGATAGTTTTATGTCACTATCGTGATGCTACAAAAACATTCGTGTGCGGTCGTCGACCATGAAACAAAAACATTTGGAAGAGAAGAGGCACTGCCTTGCCTGTTCTGCAAGGAACGTACATCTAGTGCATGTAAACCAGTGCGTCTGCAGTGACCAGACGGCGTTGCTTCCTTTCATGGCAGACTGTACGTGCACATGGCCGTGGCTCTGCTTAATGTCAAACCGTGCTCCCAGCGACCTCAGACTGTACGTGCCTTTTGTGTAAACGCATGTCCGTGAACGATTTTATGTCTGAGTACAAACAATCGAGTCGGCACTGGCGTGCGTCGGCTTCAGGAGTAAGCGCGACTCTGTAGATTGTAGATTTTATGTGTGTTAGTGCTAGTGCGGCGCTCCTATCTGACATAGGACCGTGCCTTTAACAAGTCAGTGCTACGTCACCAGAGGCATGGTTCCCCATGCCTGCCAAAGCGACATTTGTGCCTTGCTAGATTACAGTAACCCATGTCCCGTGGAACGATCCAAGACGAAAGATTGCCTCTTTGAAATATAAAAATATTCAGGAGATCAATATTTGATGTGTGTAGACCGTCACACACCCTCTGAAAGATTACAAAAAATGAGATACATGACTTTAGTCAAGTAACCATGTCCAAGCATAAACTTATACTAGACGAGTATCCCTTGCAACGTTTCAAAAGAAGGCAACTGTTAATAATCATTCTTCAAGGATAGCCTTGATCATCAGGAGGTCATCAGTGTTCGCAAACCCTTGCCCCCAAAAGATCACAGATGACGCTTTCCATCTTCTTTCTATTCTCCTTCAGTTTATGCACCTCCTCCTTCAGAAAATCCCTGTCCAGCTTAATCTCACCATTGTCGTCCTTAAGATTGTGAATGACACTTGTGAGAGACCTCTGAATGGGCTTGATGTCTTTATCAATGATACCCATCCGCTTCTTCTGCCTGTCAATCTTCATGGTAGTTACATTAGTTCTTTCTACAGCTGCAACAAGATTCTCGAGCTTAAGGTTCACTTGTTCATTATCCATTTTAAGCCTGCTTATCTCTTCATCCTTTGCTTTCCTATCATCATTGCTCTCATCTAACATCCCCCAGAGCTTGAGTAGGCACCTCTACATAATGATAGGCCATGGGAGGTCAACCCATTTGACGACTCCACAGTTCACACCTCTCTGCGATCAAAAAAGGAACAAAATAAACAAAGACTATTAATACACTGTTGTAGAAGCTCTGGAAAATAATAAAGTTCACATATACTTGGTTTATAACCTCATTCAACTAACTATAGACCGTGCTTGTGCAATGTGGCACTTCAATGGTTAGGTACCCACAACACTAATTATGGTGCTTCGCCCACCCTGTACACGGAGTTATTTCATAATTGTACTTAGTTTCTTTTAAGCCACCCTGAATTAATCTAGATCTACCTCTGCAGACAACTTATTTAGAGAGTTTTTTTGAATAATATACTGACTATTAAACAGATGTCCCATTTGTAAACAAACATGAGAGTGTCTAGATCACTTCTTTTGTGTTCAGTTATGTAAAATAAGTAGCGACCTTTACCATTTTTTGTAAAGTAAAAGGACTACACAATGTTTCCTACAATCAACCAGAAAACACAAGAAGAAATTAGTCTTCTTTGGTATAGTACAAGTCCTATATCCAAACAGTTTGATTCAACAAGAAAGTAACTCGGATTTTCGAAAGTGACTAACTTTCACAGCACAGCCGAAGAACCTCCTCCCCGTGTCACTTCCTTCAAAAGTCACACGCCCAAGAGGCTTGGTATCGTGAAGAACAAAGTAGAGAGGACGGTTGAGCTCTTTGCCACAGAAATCATTGTCTTCGATGGTGTCAGGGTTCTCCTACAAGGACACATGAATGTTCAGAGCTCAGATCTTTTGTTTGGAAAACAAACCCCAGTTCAACGCTTCGCATGTAGCAGAAAATCATCTACATAGAAATCAAAATCCAGTTCAAGGAAGTTCAAGCCTTCTTTCCTCCCCTCTTGTCCGAAGTTTTGTGTCGACATGGCCCAAAGGGTGTGAGCAGTTCTGACGCTGTAGGCGGCGTCGAATTTGAGAGGAGAGAGAGAGAGGAAGAGATATAGTGAGAGAGCGAGAGGGGAAATGAAGGCAAGGGATTTCGACATGGTCCGGCTCGACCAAATACTCCACCTACTCGCCAGACCCACCAACCCCCACCCCCCTCACACGCTCCTTTTTTTGCGCTGGGATGGCAAGGAGTCATTTACTATTGTCAGTAGTTTCAGCTTTGGCGAGCGAGTACACAAAATGTCTTCCCTCTCCATAATTACTCCATAAATACATCGTTATGTGCGTCTTCCCTTCCGAGTCACTTGCTCTTCCGCTCCCCTTCTCTGGTTCCTTCCGTCTTTCTTGCTTCGTCTTCTTCACTCTACAGTCCACATAGATGGATATACAATTCGCCCACTTGCTCTAAAATACAGTAAATTTTTTCCCCTCTGCTTAATACTTACGTGTTGTGCACTGTCTTTTTTAGATGGATTCTTGTTGTCTGTTACCCTCTTAATTTTAGTTTTTGTGTTAACATCCTACCCCTTTGAAGAGGTTCTATAGGGGAATAATCTTGGAGGACAATAGTTGATTTTAGTTTTTGTGTTAACATCCTACCCCTTTGAAGAGGTTCTACAGGGGAACAATCTTGGAGGACAACAGTTGATTTTTTTTCTAGCTAGTTCGCTCCAAGAGCTTGTATATTTGAAGAGGTCTGTGCGTGCTCTTTCATTTTTTACAGAGACACTAACATCAATGGATATCACCATATCAGCATTCGCTTCGCTCTGTCTTACTCATTGAAACAAGCGTGTATCAGTGATATACAGTCCTTTAATTCTTTGTACCATTAGCAGAGTGTTGAAATAAATTTTTCATTAATAATTAATGAACCCGAGTCTTATATATTGTTACATCTCGCAGACAAAGATGGCGTGTGATGTTTGCAGGAACCTCAACTGTCCCGGTGTTGAATCTGATGTTGCCCAATCTTTCTTGATTGTGTCTTTGCATCGTTGTTATGAATCATGCCTGGTAAGTTTTGCAAAGAAATCATGTGTGGCCAGTAAAAAACCTTCGTCGCTGTATTTTTTACAGTTATCTTTATTCAGCAGTCAGCAACCACACGTATTCCTTCGGAGCGAACAATACTGCGCATGCTTGTTTTTATTTTATAGGCCTTGATGTAATTAGAAGTTCAATTGTTTTGTATAGGTTTAATTAAATGTCATAGATTTTGCCTGTGCACGTGCCTGAAAACCAAGAAATTTCAAGGAAAAAAACTCTTTCATGCATTTGTTTTCTGAAAATCAGTAAGACATTTATATACCTTTGTCTTAATTTTACTTTTATGCAGTATGTCCCATGCTACTACCGGAACCAGGTCCTTTCTTTCATCTCTTTATGGAAAGACGAAGCTTTCGAGGATGGTTTTGAAGACGAAGATTTTGACCTTGTGTTCGGCACTACCGAGGAATTGTCTTACAGGATTAAGTTTACAGATGGCAACCACATGTCTAAGTTTCATGGACCTGGATGGGAGAAGTTGATACGTGACTATGATCTGTTTTATGGTTATATTATACAATTGGATTTGCAAGCAGAAGATTTCTTCTTTCCCATTGACTTGATGTTGAGTGAATCTCGAGGAGGTCACAAAGCATTACCCAAACCTTCCGTTGGTATGTTCTGATCGCTTATCAATATTTGTTCTGGTTTAACATTTATCTATTATAATTTTACTGTGGTATGCCGTTGATATTTATGTGCTTAATATCTGTGATATAATGTATTAAATCTTTCTTTTTACTCACAATGTAGTTTAAAACTGTAATTTCCGTTTTAAAAGCCAATATTCATTTATTTTAGTTTTAACTGCTCCATTCGTTGCTTCACACATAGTGGCTAATACGTGGTTGTATTTATTTAGCCCTTGAAGGCCTCAGTTTATCAGAAAGGAGCTACATAGACGAGACAGTCTACACCCGGGGCATAAAACTTTCCTATATCGACATGGCTTGCATGATTAAACTAGTCCTAAATGCTAAACACGTCCCCGCCATTACCTTTGTGCACCGTCTATGTTTCACCAATGTTCACATAGACCGTTTGGTATGTCATTGTTTCTTTCTCTAAACCACATTCAACATGCGTGTCTTCGTAATCTGATGCCAGAATAGTTTGTTATTGTACAGAAAATCCCAGCTATCGTTACCAGTGATCTTAGGATGAAGCTTGGATATTTGCCTCTCAAGGGCAGCATCAGGCTTGTACAAATTTTCAGCAGCATTGACTTGCCTGGAACCTACTGTATACACAAAGATGGAAGGATGGCGATCACCGGGGTTTCTGCTTTTGCAGATGTAGCTAGGCTCACAGTTGATTGCGTTGTACTCGTCAGTATCCAGTGGCACACTATGCGCGTGCAGGACTCGCTCTCACTTGTGATCACCGGTCTTTACAAAAAAACGGAATGACGCGATATGTGTATGCTGATGGAGGGATGGCATTACACCACATAAATTTTAGCTACTGTGGTATTAAGTTAAGTATCGTACGTGTGTTATTTCAAACTATGAGTGCAGTTCAAATCATCATAGTACATAACTAATAGAACTTATCAGTTCAAATTCTTATTCAAACTATGGTACTGAAAGAAGATGCGATCCTAAACGTGGTTGTCGTCGCTGTTGTTGTTGTTGTGGGTGTGTCTCTCGGTTCGGCATGTTTGCTCGGAGAGGCACTTGAACCTAGTGCAGATTCAGTCTTGTGTTAAGAAGACTCATGGTCATGCCTCTATGCTATGATTAGCTTAGCTGACTTTGTGCAATAAGAGAGGCACAACCGTGAAGTTAGTCAAGGCACGGTCATATATTATAAGAGGGGACGGTCGTGCCTCCCAGTTGTCATTATTTCAGCTGAGTCGTGTACTCAGATAGGCACATTGGTCGAGCAAGCGGAGGCACGGTCCCATATTAGGAAGAATACTTGCGGTCGTGCCTCCCATGTCAAAAAGAAGAGTTACGATCATGCGTCTGTGCTCAGTATGTTTGTAGTGACACGCTGCTCGGAGAGGCATGTGCATGAATCAAGTGGAGGCATGGATTACGGGTTGTTGCCACTGTCCGATGTCACTGATCTCGCAACGACATCACTTAAAAAATACTACTTTTTTTGATAAATGGTGTTTTGCAACACCTCCGTCCTCCAAACCGTCTTTCCAGATCCACCGGGTCCGTCGCTCCTACATGGAGTCCGACGCCTCTAGTACTAAGAGGACAAGGCTCGTGCCACCGACGACGCATTCCTATGGGTGTTTGGCGGTACCGGCGGGAACCGGTGAGGGTCCGCCCACCGGATCTGAGGAGCACGGGAAAAAAACTCATCCGGACCGCATCAGTGATCTCCCGGAAGTCATCCTAGGTGAGATCATCTCTCGTCTCCCCATTAGGGATAGCATCCGTACTCGCATCCTCGCTCGTCGATGGCGTCCTTTATGGCCCACCGCTCCTCTGAATCTCGACTGCTGTGAGATCCCAGTCGCTCGTCTTTTTAAGCCTCTAGAAACAGTTCATATCGAGAAAATCTCCGTGGCGCCTCCTACCTGGGAGCTCGCCCGCGAAAGGCACTTCGCAACTCGGTGCCCTCGCAAATCTGGCACTGACGATACCACCCTTCAGGATGCCATCCTCTCCGCCCATGTGGGCGCATTTCACCGTCTCTGCATACCGGCGTGCTACCTCCAATCCAGACCATCCGCCGTCGACGCCAGGTTGAAATCATCCAAACTGAACAATCTCCAGGTGCTCGAGTTCTATTACATGTTCCCAGATTTCATGAGAGAGTGTGTCGTACGACCACTCACACACCCATCATCTGCGCCCTTTGCACCAGCGTCCTTCTCTCCGTTTGCGTCCTCCCTACACACCGCCACCTTTGCTCTTTGCCAAATACCAGACAGTTACGTTCAGGCTCTTAAACTACCACTCCTCAAGAGACTTTCACTTGTGGACATTGGTATATCAGACATCTCGCTTGAAAGCATCATCCACTCTATTTGCCCCGCACTCCAGTGCCTACTACTTACTTGGAATATGGAAAGCCGCTACATAAGAATAAACTCACGTAACCTTGTAAGCATTGCAATTCGCTATGGACATGGCGAACTTGTTATAGAAGATGCCTCGTCACTTCAGCGGTTGCTTAACAATATTCTCAGCAGCAACCTGCAGATAACTGCCATGTCTGCACCTAAACTAGGGACTGTGGGCAAATTCCATGATTTTTTTCTCTGAATCGAAGGTCACGCGTAACCCTACAATTATCCAGGTACCTAGTTTTCAGCTGCATTTTTCCGAGTAAAAAAATTTCATGTAACAGAACCTTTTGTTCAATTTTTGAAATCGTTGTGCGTGCACCATGCAGGGTTTGCTGGCAGTCAGCCTGACAACAGTGCTTCAAATGGTCAAGACTTTTCTCATCAAGATGTGTTTTGAAGTGGACATGGCCGTTTCTCTGATGCAATGCTTTCGAAGCCTTGAGAACTTGTTTATCGAGGTGATGATTCTCACACACATTGAAAGCCCATAACATGCATACTGTACTACTTCTACTATATGTCTTAAAAGGCTTGTCTTACATTCGCCTGTAAATTGATACACCCGTGGCTAGACATGTTTCAGTATTTCATACACCCGTATCTATAGAGAATCCAACAAATACCTTACACTGGATGCTCTTTCGACAGAATCTCTGTTTTTAGAGCTTAAGTATTTTCATTCTTCATGTACATCTAGGGAGGACTCTGTTGCGGAGAAACAAATACATGGCGTCGTAGGCACCGACCGTCTGTCAAACGAGATGACTTTCGTCTGAAGACAGTAACGCTGGATGACTATGAACCCTGCTTGGTAAACATTGAATTTGTGAGATTCTTTGTTTTGAGTGCAAGCAAGCTTGAGACCATGAGGCTTAACTATCGCTACCACCAAGACTTCACAGAAGAATTTTACGAAAAGCATCAAAAGGATCTTTTGTGGCACAAAAAGTCTTCTGAACGTGCTCGCCTTATATTATCAGGAGCGTGCAAGCACCGGTTCTTTTATTTAAAACTCATGCGTGTTGAATACCTGGATTTGATGGACCCATTCAGATGTGACTGCTGAACACAGAGCTGGAGTAAGTTGTCCAAGCTTGCAGGGTTACATGTTGTTGTGCCCTTTTGGACGTGCGTTTCGTTTGAACATGAACAGACAACCCTTGTAATATTTTGTACCGTCTGTAATTTGCCATAGCAATCCTTGATTATAAAGTGTTGTAACTGTGCAAACGAAAGTATTGTAACTGTGCAAACGTCAATGTTTCAGCGGGAAGATTCTGAGTATTTTACCGTCACGACACTGATTCTTTGTTAGTATAGTATGATGTTCCCACTGATAATGAAATCGTCAGTGGGAATGTTTCCAATACCGAAGCAAGTCCGTGATTGGTAGGCCAATAAAATCGTGTGTCTCGTGACATGACGGCTGTTCTTCGTGTTAAGGTCAGACTTTGTCTAGAAACTTCACAAACGTGGTTTTCTAACTGAGTATTAAGAAGGTTGGCACACGTGCATGTAGAGCCCTTACTTCGGTGCCTTCTGCTCACACTTTTCTGCACCCAGAGAGGGTTTATGCTGAGTCAGGCACTTTTCTGCATCTACGTGCCTCCATAGCTGACATAAGCCGTGGCTGTTAGGTGCCCGTGGAGCCAGACGCCCGCGGGTCCAGAGAGCTCACAACAGTGCCTCTCCAGCAGAGCATTCTCACCCATGCCTCTGCCACCACACTTTTGTGCATCCATTGGGCTGACACTCGTGCCTAAGAGGCTTCATTTCCGCGCCTCTAGTGTTTCAATACACGTGCCTCACATGACACTTGCCGTGACCCTTGTGATTGCAGAGAATACACACCCGTGCCTCCATAGCTGAGTGTTATGATCCATGCCTCTGCCACCGAAATTTTGTGCATTTAGAGGGTTGATGATCATACGTGCCTGTAGAGGCTAGACTTTGGTGCCTCCGGAGCCAGCACCCTTGTGCCTCACGTGCCACGAGCCGTGGCTTTTATGTTCCGCTGGAGACACACCGCCGTGGATCCAGAGACATCACAAACGTGTCTTTTCACCTGAGTGTTCGCAGGCATGCCTCTGGCACCACACTTTTGTGCATCCAGGGAGTTGATAGCTGGCTCTGTGGAGGCTTCAACGAGGTCCGTGCTTGTACAGACTGCAATTAGATGCCTCCACCGCCTGCACGCACGTGCCTCAAATGAGATTTGCCCCCGTGTCGTGGCGCCACACCCCCATGTCTCTACAAACCGCGCAACCGTGCGTTTTTAACTGAGTATACGGACACATGCCTCCCCACCAAACTTTTGTGTATCTGGACAGTTGATACCCATGCCTCGTGAAGACGCACGTCTATCCACACCGTGACTATTCCGCCACGTCTGTCGAAATCTTCTAGATTAGCTACGTATATATATTGTCGTCTTTATGGATCGTAAAACCCTAACCCTTTTCCCAGATCCACCGCACAGAGACCTGCAACGGAGGCGGCACGAGCTTGGCAATGGAGATGAAGAAGCGTGCCTCTAGCAACAAGAAGACGAGGTTCGCCGCTGTACCCGTGCCCTCTAAGCTCGTTTAGAGGAGCGGCTGTGGCTCAGCCACTGGATCCGAGAACCATGTTAAGTCTAGTCCGGACCGCATCAGCGATCTTCCCGACGCCATCCTCGGCGAGATCATCTCTCGTCTGCCCATAAAGGAAGGCATGCGCACACAAGTGCTTGCATCTCGGTGGCGCCGCATATGGCGCACCGCACCAGTCGATCTCAACTTTCGTGTGATCCTTGATACTCGTTCTACCAGATCTCTGGAAAAAATATGTTGCCAACTCATCCGCGTTCTCCCGGGCAAGCAAATCGTCTAGGAAACATACGTCGGAACTCACTGCCGACATCTTTGTTGCAACTGCCGCGGAGAATTTGTCGCTGATGGCTTCAGTCTTCCTGTATCTATCCTCTCTGATCATAAGGGCCCGATTCGCCGCCTCTGCATCCCGACAAGCTACCTCCAGTGCAAACCTTGTGGCGTCGATGAGTTGTTCCTAACTCGGAATCTGGACCAACTCCAGGTTTTAGAGTTCTATCATATATTCCCAAAATTCTTCTACCCAATGCCCACGCAAGCACGCAGAATCCCTTCTTCTATGCCGTCACCACCAGCATCCATCTCGAGATTTCACTCGTCTCTCCACACCATCACCTTCGCCATGTGCAAACTAGAAGACAATCTTGTAGAAATGCTTTGCCTCCCATTGCTCAGGAGACTTTCGCTGGTGGAGGTTTATATATCGGATGTCTCCTTGGAGAATTTCATCCACCATGATTGCCCTGCCCTGCAGTGCCTGCTGCTTGTTTGCAACAAGAAATTCTGCTATCTACGAATAAACTCAGCTAGGCTTGTAAGCATTGGCATTCGTTTCGACGGAGGAAAACTGACCATTGAGGATGCGCCTTCCCTCCGGAGACTGCTACATGATTCTGTAGATGCACAACTACAGATAACAGTTTTGTCTGCACCTGTGTTGGACACACTGGGAAAAATTTCTGAATTACCCAACGAAACAAATATCGTCATTGGGACTACAGTTATTCAGGTACTTCCTCTGCATGTTACTTTGACCTCCGTTATTCAAAAGCACTTGAGATTCACATCCACGAGCTAATAATATAACGTTATGTGCTCAATGAAGGGTCTTTGCATAAGTAGCCTACACGCGGTGCTGTATTCCGTCAAGACCTTGTTTATCTCACAGACATGCTTTAATTTGGATGAGATTGTTGACTTGCTGTGATGCTTTCAATGCTTGCAAAACTTGTTTATCGAGGTGATGATTTCACACACGTTGAAAGCCCACGCAAAATATGCATAATATACTGGCACTAACTCTTAACTTTGCTCTTCTCGTGATTTTAGGGAGGATGATGGGATCAAAGAGGTATAACAAATGAATGGCTCCAAAAGCAGCGAGTGTTTCTCAATAATCACGACATTTGTTTGAGGATATTAACGCTAGAAGACTATGATGTCACAGAGGCAAACACTGAATTTGTGACATTCTTTATTCTCAATGCTAGGATGCTACTGACCATCAGGCTTAAGTTTGGTCTGCGCAGAGATTTCACTCGTGAATTTTACAAACTGCAAGAAGAGGTATTGCAGATGGAGAAAAGGGCTTCTAATTGCGAAGAGCTTAAATTAACAACAACTTGCGAGCACATGCACATGGACTTAAAAAACACAGGTGTTGAATATCTGGATTTGCCAGATCCATTCAACTGTGGATGCTGAAAAATAGGTCTGAAGAGATGTACATGCTATATTGAATGAGTGCATTGTGTAAACATGTTCAAGCAATTATGTACATGCTTTCTGTTTTCAATATCGATCATATGTTTCTGGACCCTATGATAAAACAAATCAGCTCACACATATGCTCAAAAATCAAACTAGTATCCTCTTGTTTATCTCAGTTGCTTGGCATGAAATTCTATCTTTTAAAAGCAACATGCGTCCACTGCAAACCTGCAACTGCTCCAACCGCGCCTCTCCGAAGGACGTCTCGTGCACCCCACGGCAAACGAACGTGCACAAGATGTTGTGAAAATCATACGTCCGTGTGAACACGTCTCTGAAAACATTTGGAATGCTGTGATAATGACTTAAGGTCAGCAACGAACCTCCAATCACTTTTTAGATGCTGGGTTTCCATTTCTCATTATCATATTGAACAAAACTAATGCATCCGAAGAATTCGTCAAAGCGAAAGATTACGTGCCCCTTTTAATTGCAGACATCGTGTCCCTCCGAGAGACCGTGTCAGAAATGAACGTTTTGGAAAATAGTAGCACGGTCTTTTGCGTCATTTAAACATACACCCGTGCCTCTCTCGGTGAACAAGTAACTTAAAGTGTTACGAAAACTGAGGCACTTCACTGCATTTTCTCCTTGGATAACCGTGCGCACCGTGGCTTCACTCCACTGTCCCTCGGAGTGGCCGTGTCATGCGAAAACAACTAGGAGAAAACAACTAGGAATGGCCGTGTCATGCGAAAACAACTAGGAGAACACGACTAGCAATGGCCGTGTCATGCGAAAACAACTAGGAGAACACGACTAGCAATGGCCGTGTCATGCGAAATCAACTAGGAGAACACAACTAGGAATGGCCATGTCATGCGAAAACAACTAGGAGAACACAAAAGACGTTTGTGCGTCGTCCGCACGTACATTTAGAACACAGAGGCATTTCCGTGTGTCTCATTCTTATCCTTACAGGACGATGCGCACCGTGGCTTCACGTCCCTGTCTCTCGGAGAGACCATACTAGGGAAAAATACTTCGGAAAACAGAAGCATGGTCGTGTGTCATGGACGTGCACAACCTGTCTCAGTGAACGCCCCACTGAGAAAATTTCGAAAACAGAAACAAAACCGTGCCTTATATGCATGTAAGTCTGTGCATGTTGGGGCCGTCTGTGCGTGCCTCTATGCTCCTATAATAAGCCTATAGCCCCATGCCAGTGAGCAGGCGCGTATTATAACTGTCTGTTCTGCTTTGTGCCAACCCAGACCGCCCCCTCCCACTCACCTGCTGTAGCGTTCATCGTCTCTTCTCTCTCGATTCTCCCTCTAGATCCAGGGTTAGTCCATTTTTCTTAATTTCTATGTGAATTTTTCGCTACGATCAGTTTTCCTCTCTGTTGGTTTCGTATCTTCGTGATTGAAGCGACGCATCTGCGCTGTTATGCTTGGAATTGCCTGGAAATTCGTTGTGATCTAGACCAAATCAACGCATTACGAGGGCGAACCTGTACAAGACCCGTGCCTCTTAAGGGCGGAGTTGATTTGAAGTCGGCGTTTGTGCTTGAGAATGCTACGAGCTATAGCGACCTGCGGCGTCCAAGTCACAGGTGAGCGATGAACTTCGTCGAGGGAGGTTGGTAGTTTAAATTGAAGCCCGTTAGGTCTTGCAAACAACGGCGGTGGCCGGAAGTCCAAGCGAGTGGCCAGACGTTGAGCTCTATTGCTTAACCGGCCACAGGGTGCTGGAGGTCGGCGTTTGGGGTGCTATTGACTGGGAGTCGGAGTCTGTGCTTGAAGATAGCGTTTGGGGTACTATACGCTGGAGGCAAGGTTAACGTTGATAGGTCACCCGTTTCAAATACCACCTAGCCACACATGTTCCGGTGGTTGGCGTCGGCGACGGTGGCGTATGGTCGTGGATGACGTTGTTGCTGGGTGCAGCTCCGACCAATTTACATATAATTTTAATGTTACAAACACTCCTTTGAGACGCCTGATGATAGACTATTGTTTCTCCTTTTTGCATGTCTTGTCTTGAAATATACATTTGCTAAAGCTGCTTTTAAAACCAAGCAGCAGAAATCCTTTTTAGGAAATTGCTTGTGAACGACTATTTATGTAGAAATGCAGGTTTAGCCGAATAGTTTTTCAAGATAATGAAATTTTCCTTGTGTTGAGAATTTCATATAAACATTTTTTTGCAACGTATTACAGGGGAAACCATGTGCTGTGATATATGTACCAACTTCGGTTGCTCCAGACTGGAGTCAGGCGTTCTTCATAGCGTGATAATAGTGCATCTTCCTCAATGCTTCAAAACATGCCTGGTAAGGAGAAATGTTTGCCGCCCCATGCTGCCCATTAGTTACTACCAACTAGTGTTTCTTTTTGATGAAGGAAATAAAAGTTTCTACCATATTGTTTGAATGGAATGCCTACATTTAAGCATTTAATGATATGTTTTTAATTTTTGATGTACCTTGTTTTATCAAATAGCAACCTGTTGAAAACAATTGGTACATATATGATAAGCGCTATCTGTCTTGGTTATACATGCCTGGTAAGATTTTTTTTCCTATGCAGTATGTGCCATGCTACTGCAGGCAGCAAGTCACTTCTTCAATCTATCGGTGGAAAGTGGAAGCATTTCAAGGAGAAGGAAAACAAACAAATCCAGTACTGATCACCAACGAGGATCTGCCATATGAGATCTACGTCACCGATGAACCTAACCGGTCTAAAATTCATGGACCTGGCTGGGAAAAGTTAATTAGTGACTACGATCTTCATTATCGAGATCTAATCATCATAAACCTGGATACTGGGAGTCTGTCCATTGAGATAGATCTGAGACTCAGTGATTCTCGAGGAGGTCACAGGCCCCTCCCCAAACCATCACTAGGTAAGTGCACAAACTTCCATCCTGTTTTATCAACTACGTTTATGAGCGTAATTTGGTAGTCCTACCCCTGTCCACTAAATTAATGACATACTTACAGTCAAAGTTATTTTGGAAACATTTTATGCAATTCTGTTGATTATCATCCCAACTTGATCACATGCATTGAATTTAACCATTCATTTTAAACTTAAATACCGAGTTCATCTGTTTAAACAAATTTGTTTGAAAATGAGTTATTTTGTTCCATGCAGCTCTTGATTTTCTAAATGACTCAGAGAGGGAGTACATTGGGAAAACAGTGTTCGGTCGAGGCGTTAACCTCTCATGCAGACAGTTAGGACAGATGATATACCATGTGTTTGAGTCTGACGACTTCCCCACCATACCCTTTGTGCAGCGTCTAAACGTCACCAATGTCATAAATGGTCGTCTGGTTAGTCATTTAATATTTGTTTTGATCCACTGCCATGGTTTTGTTTGCTATTTTCGATGTTTTATGTCCTTGTACATTGATTTTATCTACTAATATCGGTACAATCTGCAGAGAATCCCGTCTGCCGTTGTGAGGCTTCTAAAGATGAATCTGGGATATCTACCTCAAAACGGTGGTGTCAGCCTAACAGAGATGTATGATGCAATAGACATGAGCACAACGTACTCCATATGAGCTGACAGCAGAATGGAGGTGACCGGTTTTTCAGATTTTGCCCGGGAAGCTCGGCTAAAGGTTGGTTCAATTGTCCTTGTCACAATTGAAAAGCAGTGGCCAACATTGGGAAACATGAAGCTGCTGCGGATGATAATCAATGACCTTTCCTGATAGAGTGTTGCCGGTGGCTATACTTCCTAGTTCAGTAATTTATGTCTATTTTTTGAACAGACTGTACACATCAGTTTTGTTATTTAGTTATGTCATGGTATGTAACTGAGCATATAATTACGTCCAAGAGGACGGTGGTGAAAATTCCCTGTCAAAGAAGGTGAAACACTTACGTGGGTTAGTTTATTTATCTCTGATAATAATAAAGGGATTCCTGAATAATAATGGAGGATGAATGGTTGTGGTGAAGTATGTTTTAGAATAGTTTAGTGACGTTGCTAGCTCCGCACATCAGTAGTATACATATTTTTCACTATGGTGCTCCGCAGAATAGCGTCATGCCAAGTAGTTTGTTGCGATGAGCTCAAGCATACACCTCTGTCAACCACATAGCACTTCTCCTAAAAACCTAGCACCTTCCCATATGCCTCAGTCACCTTAAACATCCATGCCTTCACATAGGTTCATGTCCGTGCCTCACGTAGCATCGTTCCTGTGCCTCTAGCTGTGCTACTCGCTGTATAAGTGCATTTCGCAGCTGCATGCCTATGCCCCTCGTTTCTTCTCGTTGTTTTTTCCCATCTCGTACTTGCAACTATTTCAGACATCACCGTGCCTGTTGAGTCGACACATTCATGACTCTCACGTCCGTGCCTCTGCAAGAATAACGATGGTGCTTGTAAGAGTGCAGCATTATAGGTGATACATTCATGACACATTAGGGACCACCTTGCCACTATTTCAGACATGATCGTGCCTGTTCCGTCGTCACATTCATGCCTCTCAAAGTTAATTGAAAAACATTCCGGAAAAACAGTAAACAGACGCCTATTGTCAATCCTCACGTCACGTACATTCGACGTATTCGACGTTCATTCTTTCGTCACAAGAGTAATTGCCGTGCATCTGCCACAGAACATATACGTGTAAAACGATTATTCCTACACTTGTAAAACCCAGAATGCCCTGGATAAATGTCGAATCACACCTTGCGGCAAAACCATGGAGGCCGGTGCTTCTCAGGAACACATCTGTGGCTTTTTGCACATGTAGTTGAGTGCACGGCTTTTTGTTCGTGCCCGTGCCTCACGTCGCAGCATAGCACGAATTGACGTCCGTGAACCACGTAACTTCATTTCCGTGCCTGACATAGCATCGTATCTATGCCTCTACTTGCACCTCTTGTTGTATAAGTGCTTCTTGCAGCTGCATATCCACGCCTGTCGTTTCTTCTGGTTCTTTCTGTCCATCTCATAGCGTCAGCTGCAACAGTACCTCTGAAGAAACACAATACTGCTCCTACCAGCGAATGTATCACTGAAAATAGTTGCCACTCCCAACGAATGTAACACGCCCGTGTGTCTGATAGTTAAACCAGCCACTTCAAGCATGCTTCTCTTGGTCAGAGACTTGTGCCTCTACATACTGCCCCTGCATGCCTCATGAGATAAATTGTAAAAGTTAAGATTTGACAGCAAACTACGCAAGACAACGAGCATCTCCCCGACTTGCTGGAGATACGACGGTTGCTAAAAACATAACTGCTGATTTTATTTTTAATTTTTATAAAGAAAAACCACGATAAAAAACTCAGGATGTGCACAACCGCACCACCAGGGAGATGAACCCACGATCCAGAACCCACGATGTGCACAACCGCATCGACAGTGAGATCGTGCACTCCTTTGCTGCTTCCCCGCCCTTAAATTTAGACTTCCGCCATGGCCTTCTTACACACAAACAACAGAAATCGCCATTGCGCTCCCACTGATTGTTCCCCACGAAAAACCAGGTTGCAGAAGGACCAACTGCTCCAGGCCATGGGATTCATCAAGGAATTCAAGGAGGTGCAGGCCCACGGCAACACCAAGTCGCACGTGATCCACACCAACGACTTACACAAGGCGGCGACCACCATCGAGCAATACAAGAGACTCCTCGAATTCGAGCGCAACAAGATCGTCGGAGCTGATGTGGAGTACACCAACGACGTTGGCGAAGATCAGAAACCAGCCCTCGTCGAGCTATCCGTCGGCAAGGATCATCCGGTGTTGCTCTTCCAGCTGAGCGCCGCCGACAAGAACTGCACCAGGTTCGACAACTTCCTCACCGACCCTAGACACACGTTTGCTGGCTTCTCCATCGACGGCGACATAGAGATGCTCGGGCGCGTCGGACTAGAGATCGCCCACTTCGTCGACATCCAGAAGGAATGGAGGGTGCCTACAGCTACCAAGCGTCTGGACTCCCTTAGGGATGTCTCAGGCATCATTGTCCACGACTACTACAACAGCATGAAGAAGAAGCTCACCAACGCAGAGCACCAGCGCTAGGCGTGTATGCCCCTGTCCATGAGGCACATCGAGTACACGGCAAAATATGCTTACGCTGCGTACGAGATATGGAGCCGTCTCACCATCATCCACGAAGGCCTCCGCCGGGCAAAACTCAAGAAGGAGCAGACCAGGAAGCGCGCAAGGTGCTGGGGCGACTACGACTATTGAAGCAGGTGGTCCCGGCCAAGAAAAGTAACTAGAAGATTGCTCATGCCATTCTAGATTTCCCGTTAGATTTGCTTTCTCTCAAGAGTGTCGTTTGCTTGTTCTAAATTTAGATTTGCTTGTGTCGCAGTTAACCTTGTAGTTTCCTTGCAGTTTACATATCTACTGAACAAGTTTATTTCCAGTGCAATCTTGCAGTTTTATATTATTAGAATATATTGGCGTGAATTGAAAAATATAAACACAGTACAGATAACCTTGTAATTTTGCTTCCAATTTACATATCTTCTGACCAAGGTTATTTCCAGTGTAATTTTGCAGTTTTCTATTATTAGAATATATTGGCGTGAACTGAAAAATATAAACACAGTACAGATAACCTTGTAATTTTTCTTCCAATTTACATATCTTCTGAACAAGTTTATTTCCAGTGTAATGTTGCAGTTTTCTATTATTAGAATATATTGGCGTGAACTGAAAAATATAAACATGGTACAAATACTATACGATTAGCGTAACGCACAGAGCAAGTACACATAGCAATCCACAAAAATGACGAGCATGCAATGCACTAGTACCTTTGTGGGTGCAGCGTCGAAATGCAAGGACAACAATTACAGAATGCTCCTAAAAGCAGTGCACAATGTTCTAACAAACCAGGGCACACACAAATATTAAAAATCGTTCATATGGAACACTTTGGAAAAACATTTTGAATACAGAGGTAGTTAGGTGTTTATTCTCCTTGGAAAACACTGCTTACGCCCGTGACCCTCAGAGAAGAACACTACAGAGAAACGGTTGTCCGTCAATAACACCAACTAGCTACTTAAAAACCCACGAAGGCTCTTCGGTGCCTCCACTCCTATGGAGACCGTGCGTTACGTCGACCCGCTGGCACTAAACGTGACGTCACCAAAAACGCAGAGGCAGAAGCGTGCCTTACGGCCAACTTTCGACGTATCGGGACTATGAAGATTTACTTCCTTCTTAACATTGGAGGTGACTATCGCAAAGGCATAGGCTCCATCATTCACCTCCGTGCCTTGGCAAGAACGACGACCATGCTTGTAACTGTAAAGCATATAGGACACCTTAGGGACGACCTTGCGCATGTACTTCAGTGCACGGCTATTTGTTTGTGCCCGTGCCTCACATAGCACCATAACATGAATAGACGTCCGTGCAATCACATAGCTTCAACTCCGTGCATCACGTAGCATCGTATCTATGCCTTCTGTTTCGCCTCTAGGTGTATGAGTTCTTCTTGCAGCTGCATGACGACGCCTCTTGTTGCTTCTCGTTCTTTCTGACAATCTCGTAGTGTCAACTGCAACATGGACACAAAACAGTTCCTCTGAAGAAACACAACATTACTCCTACCAGCGATTGTATCACTGAAAACAATTGCCACTTCCAATAAATGTACCACGCCCCTGTGTCTGAGAGTTAAAGCTGCCATTTGAAGCATGCTTCTCTTGGTCAGAGACTTGTGCCTCTACAATACATACTGCCCCTGCATGCCTCACGAGATTGTAAAAGTTAAGATTTGACAGCAAACTACGAAAGACAACGATCATCTCCATGACTTGCTGGACATACGACATTTTCAAAAATACAACTGTTGATTTTGTTTTTATTTTTTATAAAGAAAACACACGATCCAGAACCTACGATGTGCACAACCGCGTCGACAGTGAGATCGTGCACTCCTTTGCCACTTCCCCGCCCTTAAATTTAGACTCCCGCCGCGGCCTTCTCACACACAAAGAACAGAAATCGCCATTGCTCTCCCACTCATTGTTCCCCACAAAAAATCAGATTACAGGAGGACCAACTGCTCCAAGCGATGGGATTCACCAGGGAATTCATGGAGGTGCAGGCCCACGGCAACACAAAGTTGCACGTGATCCACACCAATGACTTGCACAAGGAGGCGACCACCATTGAGCAGTTCGAGTGACACCTCTAGTTCGAGCGCCACAAGATCGTCGGAGTTGATGTGAAGTACACCAATGACCATGAAGAAGATCAGAAACCCTCCCTAGTCCAGCTCTCCATCGGCAAGGATCATCTGGTGCTGCTCTTCCAACTGAGTGCGGCCAACAAGAACTGCACCAAGTTCAACAACTTCCTCGCGGACCCCAGGTACACGTTTGTTGGTTTCTCCATCGACGGCGACATAGAGATGCTCGGCCGCGTCGGACTGCAGATCCCCCACTATGTCGACATCCAGAAGGAATGGAGGGTGCCTACAGCTACCAAGCCTCTGGACTCCCTTGGGGACGTCTTAGGCATCCTTGTCCACGACGTAGTGCTCACCAACACAGAGCACCAGCGCTGGGCGTGCATGCCCCTGTCCATGAGGCACATCGAGTACGTGGCAAAGGACGCTTACGCTGCGTATGAGATATGGAGCCGCCTCAACATCATCCAGGAAGGGCTTCGCCGGAAAAAACTCAACAAGGAGCAGACCAGAAAGCGCGCTAGGTCCTGTGGCGACTACGACTACTGAAGCAGATGGTCCCGGCAAACAAAATTATCTAGAACATTCTAGATTTCTCATTAGATTTGCTTTCGCTCAAGACTGCCTTTTGCTTGTTATAAATTTAGGTTTGCTTGTGTCGCAGTTAACCTTGTAGTTTGCTTGCAGTTTACATGTCTTTTGCACAAGTTTATTTCCAGTGCACCACAATAGGCACTTATGTGCCTATGTGCCTCTGATACCAAGGGAACCATGCGTAACTTGGCTTCACGTCATTTTACGCAACATTCTAGATGTCAACCAAAAGATTCACCTTCTTTCTGATATGTTCGTTAATGAGGCCTAATGCCTTCGAAAACACATGGAGCTCATGGTCCATGCCCCCCACAATGAAAATGTGTCACTGAAAGCTTCTTTAAAACAGAGGCACACCTTCACGTCCATGCATAACAATCATTTTCACGTCCCTACCTCCCTTGAAATCACGTCTCCGTGCCTCCAGTTAGTTACATGCATGCCTCTACGTCGGGTAACACCGTACCTCTCTCGGGCGTAACATGTTAAGAAAGTTGCTGAGAACAAAAACATCAGCAAACCGAGCATTACGTCCACCCCACTGGCACTAAATGTGACGTCAACGAAAACGCAGAGGCAGGAGCGTGCCTTACAGCCAGCTTCCGACGTATCGCAGACGTGAAGATTTGCTTCCTCCTTAATATAGGACGTGACTATCACAGACGCAAATGCTCCATCCTTCACCTCCGTGCCTCAACAAGAACGACGATCGTGCTTGTAACAATAAAGTGTATAGATGATACCTTAAGGAGACATTAGGGACCACCTTGCACCTATTTCATACGTGACCGTGCCCGTTCCGTCGGCACATTCATGCCTCTCACAAAAGTAATTGCCATGCCTCTGCCACACAACATATAAGTGAAAAACAATTCTTTCTACACTTATAAAACCCCGAATGTCATGGATAAATGTCGAATCCCATCTTGTGGTAAAACCATGCAAGACGGTGCTTCTCAGAAGCACATCTGTGGCTTTTTTGTGCATGTTATTGAGTGCCTCTCTAGAATCTAACAATGTTGAAACCATAATCAAATCTAACCACACTGAAATCTCTAGAATCAAATATGTGCCCTAGTTGAGACGTTTATTTTGTACTTGAAACTGCAATCCATGATAAAACAATACAGTGTAATAAAACATACGCCTTCCAACCCAAATATGGTACTTAAAACTGCAATTTGTAATAAAACATACACCTTCCATCACAAATTAATTCGCTCAACGCTGTACTAACCAGTACAATGTGAATTGTACTACAAAGTTGACACATTTATTTTGGACGGCGTAGTACTACTACTTAGGAACAAAACACGATTGTTTAACATGGAAACGAAACTGTCTCCGTTCTGAGAACGACGATTGCTTCACATTGTTCAACCTTTACAGACACAGAAAACATGAAAAGCATAAAAAGAATGGAAAAGCAAACATCTACCAACAAAACCACACTATTCCCCATCGTAGGAGATGTCCACTATCTCCATTCTGACATCAACGTCGTTGGCCTCCGCCTCCTGCTCCGCATCCAGCTCATCGAAGAGCACATCGGTCTTCGCCTGCTCTTCCCGGAGGAATCGCCAGTTGGACTCCACATACGCCTCATCTTGGATGGACTCCAGGATAGCGGTCTGCTCCGCCATCAAGGTTGATTCACCGAGATAGAACTCCGCCTCGCCTTCCTCGTCACCGTACTCCTCGTCGTCCCCGTCTTCCTCATCACCAGCCTCCTCGCCGTCCTCGTCCACACCTTCCTCGTCGTCCTCGTCGTCGTCGTCCACGCCTTCCCCGTCGTCCTCGTCATCCTCGTCCAAGCCTTCCTCGATGTCCTCGTCCACACCTTCCTCGTCGTCCTCCTCATCCTCGTCCATGCCTTCCTCGTCGTCCTCGTCATCCTCGTCCACGCCTTCCTCATCGTCCTCGTCCACACCTTCCTCGTCGTCCTCCTCATCCTCGTCCATGCCTTCCTCGTCGTCCTCGTCATCCTCGTCCACACCTTCCACGTCGTCTTCCTCATCCTTGTCACCCCCTCCTATTCCTCCATCACATCTCCCCCAACTGGATCAACTCCCTGCATGAGCTCCGACGGATCCCCCTCCACTTCCTCCACCTCCCCAATCTCCTCCGGCCCCGGCGAGTCCAGAGACATGCCCGCTGCGACCCGAGCGGCGCGCCTCGAACGGATGTCCTCCTGCAACTGAAAGCGACGCTCGGGAGTAAGCATCGGATAAGTAGTTATCTTGTGCCGAACCATGGCGGGGAACATCACAAACGAAAAGAGGAAGATTGGTGATTTCCTAAGATTGTCGGCGAAAGAGGGAGAATCAGGATGATGTCTAGTGGTGGTGGACGCCGCTCGGCTTAAATAACTGCTTCTTGACCTCGGGCGACGGAACGGTGACACGCGGCGTTTACTTCACCGACGGATGAGACAGTCGTCGGTCCTTTTGGATTCCGCAGCGCCGACACGTGGCGTTCATTCTATTAAATACCTCCACCTCCTTCAGAACAGCGTCACCGGAGGAAACGCACGTCGGACCCTTGGGTTTCCAGAGCGGCGTTCACACCGAATACGAGGGGACGCCACGAATGTGACTCTGTGTAACGCATATAGTTGTGTCTTTCAGTGCGAACGATTCAACAGAATCATTTGGAACACCAAGACAAACTAACGTCACTCTACACAATGCGACGCCGTGCCTTCCTGGGACCCGTAGCCGTGCGAAGAATATACCACACCAGCGTCTCTCGAATAAGCCATTCCCTGCTTCACAGAGTAAATAGTGGGTATTCACAACTGAACCAATTCTGCTGGGTCTCCCCAATTAAAGAACCTTTGTGCGCTGAACGGTAGTGCCTCTCCGTCTGATCGAGTCGAATGAATCATAAGGAACACAAACACACGGGAGCGTGACTCTATATTATAGGACAACATGCCTTTTAGCGCTTCACGCCCGTGCATGTGACCCTTAACACTGCCACGAACGTCCACGCCATCGTCAGTGCACAAGTCATGTCGATACCTGATACAAAACCATAGCTGTAGTCACTTAACGCCCGTCCTCCTAATAAAAGAAGCGCCACGAAACTCAGCCAGAGTCATGGCTTTTAAAAACAAGGAAATTACGCTTTTAAACACCTCGACTCTCGAACCAGTCACTCGCAAAGTAAACATTTAGCATTAACACCTAAACCCATTTCGCTTTGTTTCAACAATAAACTTACGAAACATGACTCTCCGACAGACCCAACCATGCCCTGATGGCATTCATGTCCGTGCCTCTTGTACTGAACTAGTCAACGGAATCATTTCGAACACAAATACAGGCGAACGAGACTCTACATAAAACCACGCCATTTGGAACACCAATACAAACTAACGTCACTCTACACAATAAAACGCCATGCCTTCCTGGGACCCATGACCATGCGAAGAATATACCACACCAGCGTCTCTCAAATAGGCTATTCGGTGCCTCATAGAGTAAACAGTGGGTGTTCACATCTGAACCAAATCCGGTGGGTCTCCCCAATTATAGAAAGAACCTGACGATGCCTTTGTACGCTGAACAACGTGCCTCTCCATCTGATCGAGTCGTCGGAATGATTCGGAACTCAAACACACGGGAAAGTGACTCTATATTATACGGTAGCATGCCTTTTAGCGCTTCACACCCGTGCCTGTCACCCTTAACACTGCCACGAACGTCCATGCCATCAACAGTGCACAAGTCATCATCCGCAGCTATATTCACTTTACGTCCGTGCTTCTAATAAACGAAGCGCGGCGTAACTCAGTACAGAACCGTGGCTTTTAAAAACAAGGAACTTACGCTTTTAAACAACTCGACTCTAAAATCTCACAAAGCAAACAGCTAGCGTTAACATCTAAACCCATTCTGCTTTCTTTCCATGATAAACGTACGAACGTGACTATGCAGAAGACGAAACCATTCCCCTGTGGGATTCACCTGCGTACGTGCCTATTTTTCTCAATGAGTCGACGAAAACATTTCGAACACAAATATAGGCGAACGTGACTCTATATAAAACCACACCATGAATCTGTGGGATGCAAGCCCGTGTCTGTGACCCGAAACACTGCAACACAGAAAAGCCACAAACGTACACGCCTTCAACAGTACACAAGTCATTACAAATACTAGGTTCACAACCGTGGATGCAGAGACTTCATGTCCCGTGCATCATAAGTAATGGCGCCTAATTACAACGATACTCGAAACCAAAATACATTTTATTTGCAAGGTAGCTGACAGCAAAATTTCACAAGAGAAGGTAAGAAACTCCACTCCACTGCTTAACAACAACAGACGCACACAACATCCAGGGACGATGCTGTATACCTAGTCCCCACCAACCTTCTTGTTGCTTTGCTCCCGGCGCAGTTCATCAATCTCGTCCTTCAGCGCCTTCATATTCTCGTCATCTCGCTTCACACCTGCGGCCGATTCCTGCAACGACCGGATGTGCTCTCTAAGGAGTTTTTTCGTCTCAGCCGTAATTTCTACGATCCTGGCATTCGCCTTATCCAAATCTTCTCTTGTTTCCTCGCAAAGCTTCTTCCACGCGTAGGTGATCTCCAGCAGCTGCTCGTACATTTTGTCAGCCTTTGGAAGTGAAACCAAAGTATTCATCTCATCGACCAGGTTATTGAGAGTAACTAACAAGGACCTCACAGCACTTGCCGTCGCCTCCCCTCTCACCATTCCCTTCTCTTTCGAGCCACAGCTACTCCCCAATTCTACAGAAGGGGACTTCTGTTCAAGACCATGACGCAGACTAACCCTACCTCCAACTGACGGTAAATCAGTATCAGCAAAACACACCCACATCAAATTAGGAGTCAGCTGACCACAATAATTCATGTTTCACAAACTAAATCAAAGCGGTCGAAAGAAAAAAAACGAATGAAGGAGAAGCAGAAACAGGGTGAACTTACAGACGAGGAACCCTCGCGAACCGGGATCTCCTCCCGCGACAGCGCACAGCTGTCCGGAGTAGTCTCCTTCTACCCAGCCATGGCGGAGATGGTCAGTGTATAGTGATGAGCAACAGGAGTGGAAGGCCTGACGGTGGACGAAGGGAGGAGTTGAATGTGGCTAGGGTTTCGAGACCCCGTCCTGCTTAAATAGCCGGAGCCTGGCCTCGGGCGACGAGCCAGAGCGGCGTCACCGGAGGAGACGCCCGTCAGACCATTAGGTTTCTGGAGCGGCGCCACGTGGCTTTCACTCCCGAATACGAAGAGACGCCCGTCGAACCGTTGGGTTTCCGCGATAAAAACACGAATGTGACTCTTGGTAAAGCATAACCATGCCTCTTCGCGCTGCACGGACGTGCCTGCCGTTGCGAACGGCTCAACGGAATCATTTGGAACACGAAAACAACATAACGTGACTCTTCAGAATACCACACCGTCACTTCCTGGGACCCACCACCGTGCAAAGAATACACCACAGCAGCTTCTCTCGAACAAGCCATTCCGTGCCTCACCGAGTAAACAGTGAGTGTTCACACCTGAACCCTTTCTGTTTGGTTTCCACAATTAAAGAAATGAGCGTGACTGTAAGTAAGACCAAACGGTGCATTTCCGCTGGGTTTCCATCTGATCGAGTCAACGGAATTATTCGGAACGCAAAACACAGACAAGCGTGACTCTATAAAATACCACACCATGCCCGTACCTCTCCCATCTAATCGACTCCACGCCTCTATCGAGTAATATACGAAACATCAAGAAAGAAGCGTGACTGTGCTTTTGAAAACAAGGAAACAAACGTTTAAAAACAGCGTGCCTCACATAGGTCATTCGGTGCCTCACAGATTCAATAGTAAGTGTTGGAGTCTCAACCCATTCCGTTGGGTTAAAGAAACGAACGTGACTGTGCGTAATGCAAAGCTATGCCTCTGTGGGCTCACCGGCCGTGCATCTCCTTCTGATCGAGTCGAAGGAAGCACTCGGAACAGAAACACAGGGGAACATGACTCTATATCATACGGCACCATGCCTCTTAGCGCTTCACGCCCGTGCCTGTGAGCCTTAACATTACCACGAACGTCCACGCCATTGTCAGTACAGAACTCATGTCGCTGGCTGGTATAGAACCGCGGCTGTATTCACTTCATCCCCGTGCTTCTAATAAAAGAAGCGCGACGCAACTTAGTACAGAACCATGGCTTTTAAAAACAAGGAACTTACGCTTTTAAACAACTGGACTCTCAAATCGGCCACTCACAATGTAAACAGCTAGCGTTAACATCTAAACCCATTCTACTTTCTTTCCATGATAAACGTACGAACGTGACTATGCGAAAGACGAAACCATGCCCCCATGGGATTCACCTGCGTACGTGCCTATTTTTCTGAACGAGTCAATGGAATCATTTCGAACACAAATACAGGCGAACGTGACTCTATATGAAACCACACCATGAATTTGTGGGGTGCAAGCCCGTGTCCATGACCCGAAACACTGTAACACACAAAAGCCACGAACGTACACGCCTACATCAGTACGCAAGTCATTACAATACTAGGTTCACAACCGTGGCTGCAGACACTTCACGTCCCGTGCATCATAAGTAACGGCGCCTAATTACAATGATACTCAAAACCAAAATACATTTTGTTAGCAAGGTAGCTGACACCGAAATTTCACAAGACAAGGTAACAAACTCCACTCCACTGCTTAACAACAACAGACGCACACAACAGCCAGGGACGCTGCTATATATCTAGTCCCCACTGACCTTCTTGCTGGTTTGCTCCCAGCGTAGTTCATCAATCTCCTCCTTCAGCGCCTTCATATTCTCGTCATGTCGCTTCACAGCTGCTGCCGATTCCTGCAACGACCGGGTGTGCTCTTCAAGGAGATTGCTCCTCACAGCCGTAATTTCTACGATCCTGGCATTCGCCTTCTCCAAATCTTCTCTTGTTTCCTGGTAGAACTTCTGCCACTCGTAGGTGACCTCCAGCAACTCCTTGTACGTTCTGTCAACCTTTGCAAGTGAACCAAGGCATTCATCCCATTGACCAGGTTAATGAGAGTAGCTCCAACTGACTGTAAATCAGTATCAGCAAGACACACCCACATCAAATTAGGAGTCAGCTGACCACAATAATTCATGTTTCACAAACTAACTCAAAGCAGCCGAAAAGAAACAAAAAACGAATGAAGGAGAAGTAGAAACAGGGTGAACTTACAGACGAGGAACCCTCACGAGCCGGGATCTCCTCCCGCGACAGGGTACGGCCGTCTGGAGTAGTCTCCTTCTGCCCAGCCATGGCGGAGATGGTAAGTGAATAGTGATGAGCAAGAGGAATGGAAGGCCTGGCGGCAAACGAAGGGAGGAGTAGAATGTGGCTAGGGTTTCGCGACTCCATCCGTCTGCCTTAAATAGCCGGAGCCTAGCCTCGGGCGACGAGCCAGAACGGCGTCACCGGAGGAGACGCCCGTCGCACCGTTGGGTTTCTGGAGCGGCGCCATGTGGCGTTCACTCCCGAGGTAAGAAGAGACGGCCGTCGAACCATTGGGTTTCCGTGATAAACGCACGAAAGTGACTCTTGGTAAATCATAACCATGCCTCTTCGCGCTGCACGGATGTGCCTGCCGTTGCGAACGGTTCAACGAAATCATTTGGAACACGAAAACAACATAATGTAACTCTTCATAATATCACGCTGTCACTTCCTGGGACCCACCACCGTGCAAAGAATACACCACAGCAGCTTCTCTCCAACAAGCCATTCCGTGCCTCACTGAGTAAACAGTGAGTGTTCACACCTGAACCCTTTCCGCTAGATTTCCACAATTAAAGAAACGAACGTGACTGTGAGTAAGACCAAACGATGCCTTTCCGATGTGTTTCCATTTGATCGAGTCAATGGAATTATTCAGAACGCAATCATATACGAGCGTGACTCTATGTAAGACCACACCATGCCCGTGCCTCTCCATATAATCGAGTCCACGCCTTTATCGAGTAATATACGAAACATCAAGAAAGAAGCGTGACTGTGCTTTTGAAAATGAGCAAACAAACTTTTAACAACAGAGTCAATAGAAAGTGTTGGCATCTCAACCCATTCCACTGGGTTAAAGAAACGAATGTGACTGTGCGTAATGCAAAGCTATGCCTCTGTGGGCTCACCGGCCGTGCATCTCCTTCTGATCGAGTCGACGGAAGCACTCCGAACAGAAACACAGGGGAACGTGACTCTATATCATACGGAACCATGCCTCTTTCAGCTTCACGCCCGTGCCTCTGACCCTTAACACTGCCACGAACGTCCACGCCATCGTCAGTGCACAGGTCATGTCACTACCTGGAACAGAACCGTGGCTGTAGTCACTTCACGCCCGTGCTTCTAATAAAAGAAGCGACACGCAACTCAGTACAGAACCGTGACTTTTAAAAACAAGGAACTTACACTTTTAAACAACTCGATTCTCGAATCGGCCACTCACAAAGTAAACAGCTAGCGTTAACATCTAAACCCATTCTGCTTTCTTTCCATGATAAACGTACGAACGTGACTATGCGAAAGACGAAACCATGCCCCCATGGGATTCACCTGTGTACGTGCCTATTCGAATAGGCCAATCTGTGCCTCACAGAGTAAACACTGAGAGCTGACATCTGAACCAATTCCGGTGGTTCCCCAGAATTAAAAATCCTTTGTGGGCTGAACGTCTATGCCTCACCGTCTGATCAAGTCGACGGAACAATTCGGAACACAAACGCACGAGACCGTGACTCTATATTATAGGGCAGTATGCCTTTTAGCGCTTCACGCCCGTGCCTGTGACCCTTAACACTGCCATGAACGTCCACGCCATCGATAGTGCACTAGTCATCATCCGCGGCTATATTCACTTCACGTCCGTGCTTCTAATAAACGAAGCGCGACGTAACTCAGTACAGAACCGTGGCTTTTAAAAACAAGGAACTTACGCTTTTAAACAAATCGACTCTCGAATCTCACAAAGCAAACAGCTAGCGTTAACATCTAAATCCATTCTGCTTTCTTTCCATGATAAACGTACGAACGTGACTATGCAAAAGACGAAACCATTCCCCTGTGGGATTCACCTGAGTACGTGCCTATTTTTCTCAACGAGCCGACGGAAACATTTTGAACACAAATACAGGCGAACGTGACTCTTTATAAAACCACACCATGAATCTGTGGGATGCAAGCCCGTGTCTGTGACCCGAAACACTCCAACACGTTAAAGTCACGAACATACACGCCTTCATCAGTACACAAGTCATTACAATAATAGGTTAACAACCATGGATGCAGAGACTTCATGTCCCATGCATCATAAGTAATCGCGCCTAATTACAACGATACTCGAAACCAAAATACATTTTGTTTGCAAGGTAGCTGACAGCGAAATTTCACAAGTAAAGGTAAGAAACTACACTCCACTGCTTAAGAACACCAGACATACACAACAGCCAGGGACGCCCCTGTATACCTAGTCTCTAACGACCTTGTTGCTGGTTTGCTCCCGGCGCAGTTCATCAATCTCCTTCTTCAGCGCCTTCACATCCTCGTCATGTCGCTTCGCAACTGCAACCGATTCCTGCAACGACCGGACGTGCTTTTCAAGGAGATTGTTCTTCTCAACCGTAATTTCTACGATCCTGGCATTCGCCTTCTTCAAATCTTCCCTTGCTTCTAGGAAGATCCCCTGCCACCCGTGGATGATCTCCACCAGCTCGTCACACGTTTTGTTAGCCTCTGCAAATGAAACAACACGCACCATTCCCGTCGCCGCTCCGCTCACCATTCCCATCTCTTTCGAGCCACAGCTGCTCCCCAATTCTACAGCAAGGGACTTCTGTTCAAGACCATGAGGCAGACTAACCCTACCTCCAACTGACTGTAAATCAGTATCGGCAAGACAGCCACACATCAAATTAGGAGTCAGCTGACCACAATAATTCATGTTTCACAAACTAAATCAAAGCACCCGAAAGAAACAAAAAACAAATGAAGGAGAAGCAGAAACAGGGTGAACTTACAGACGAGGAACCCTCACGAGCCTGGATCTCCTCCCGTGACAGGGCACGGCGGTCCGGAGTAGTCTCCTTCTGCCCAGCCATGGCGGAGATGGTCAGTGAATAGTGATGAGCAATAGGAGTGGAAGGCCTGGCAGTGAACAAAGCGAGGAGTAGAATGTGGCTAGGGTTTCGACACTCCGTCCGTCCGCCTTAAATAGCCAGAGCCTAGCCTCAGGCGACGAGCCAGAACGGCGTCACCGAAGGAGACGCCCATCACACCGTTAGGTTTCTGGAGCGGAGCCACGTGGCGTTCACTCCTGAGGTACGAAGAGACGGCCATCGAACCGTTGGGTTTCTGCCATAAACGCACGAATGTGACTATTGGTAAATCATAACCATGCCTCTTCGCGCTGCACGGATGTGCCTGCTGTTGCGAACGGTTCAACGGAATCATTTGGAACACGAAAACAACATAACGTGACTCTTCACAATACCACGCCGTCACTTCCTCGGACCCACCACCGTCCAAAGAATACACCACAGCAGCTTCTCTCGAACAAGCCATTCCGTGCCTCCTCACTGAGTAAACAGTGAGTGTTCACACCTGAACCCTTTCCGCTAGGTTTCCATCTGATCGAGTCAACGGAATTATTCAGAACGCAATCACAGATGAGCGTGACTCTATATAACACCACACCATGCCCGTGCCTCTCCATCTAATCGAGTCCACGCCTTTATCGAGTAATATATGAAACATCAAGAAAGAAGCGTGACTGTGCTTTTGAAAACAAGGAAACAAGCTTTTAACAACAGACTCAATAGTAAGTGTTGGCATCTCAACCCATTCCACTGGGTTAAAGAAACAAACGTGACTGTGTGTAATGCAAAGCTATGCCTCTGTGGGCTCACCTGCCGTGCATCTCCTTTGGATCGAGTCGACGGAAGCACTCGGAACATAAACACAGGGGAACATGACTCTATATCATACGGCACCATGCCTCGTAGAGTTTCACGCCCGTGCCTGTGACCCTTAACACTGCCACGAACGTCCACGCAATCGTCAGTGCACAGGTCATGTCGCTACCTGGAACAGAACCGTGGCTGTAGTCACTTCATGCCCATGCTTCTAATAAAAGAAGCGCCACGCAACTCAGCACAGAGCCATGGCTTCTAAAAACAAGGAACTCTTACCCTTTTTCGGTGGGTTTCCGCAATTAAAGAAACGAACGTGACTATGAGTAAGACCAAATGATGCCTTTCCGCTTGGTTTCCATCTCATCAAGTCAACGGAATTATTCGGAACACAAACCCAGACGAGCGTGACTCTATATAACACCACACCATGCCCGCGCCTCTCCATCTAATCGAGTCCATGCCTTTATCGAGTAATATACGAAACAACAAGAAAGAAGCATGATTGTGAGTAAGGAAACAAGCTTTTAACAACAGAGTCAAATAGTAAGTGTTGGCGTCTCAACCAATTCCGCTGGGTTAAAGAAACGAACGTGACTGTGCGGAATGAAAAGCTTTGCCTCACCGGTCGTGCCTCTCCTTCTGATAGAGTCTGATGGAAGCAATCGGAACAAAAACACAGGGGAGCGTGACTCCATATTTTACGGCAACATGCCGCTTAGCGCTGCACGTCCGTGTCTGTGACCCTTAACAGTACCACGAGTGTCCACGCCATTGTCAGTACACAACTCATGTCACTGCCTAGTACAGAACCGACGCTAACAAGCGACATCCATGCCCAAAGCCTACTCATCTACATGTACCAACGAACGAAACAACACGACGACAATGCAATGCATAAATGCTTTACAGGTTCATGTAAGTACAAAAGGCCACATGCCCCAACGCAACGAAAAAACACACGCTTCAAGCTCTCTACCTACACTCCAGCAACGTTCTTGATCGGCTGGTGGGCGAGCGCATCCTCAATCTGCTTCTTCGTCGCCTCATGACCTTCCTTCACAGCAGCATACAAATCCTCAACCAGGCTCTTGTACTTGACGAGAACCTCAGCATTCTCATCCATAAGCTGCTCCACTTCGCCCGACAGATTCTGCACCAACGAATGGCTCTGCTCATACAGATTCTTCCAGCGGGAGGCCTCCTGATCCTTTTGGTGGAGCTCTTTGAGAAGCTTCTCATTCTCATACAGAGATCGAAATATGAGACCAGTGGACTACTCCACAGAGGCATTGCTCTGCTGCACCAACTTCTCCAGCCGAGCGATGAACTGCCGCTGCTTAATTAGCTCATCGAGCACGTCGTCGCTGGCTAAGGAATTCGGTACTGCCATCTTGTCGAGATCGTCTCCATGGCGAATGCGCTTGTGGGAGGATTCGCCTCCACGTGAGAGATCGTTGGACACCTGGGCAACGGGGTAGGATATCCCTGCCGCCGCTACAGCCTAGCGGTGGGACCTCTCCCTTCTTTTCGCGGCTTTGGTCCTCGCTGTGTGGTTTCTTGAACACCCAGAACCCCTCTTACCTGCCATGGCGCAAGCAAGGATCTACAAGCTAGAAACAGGTTCCTGTCTCTGGAGAATTGTGGACGCGGAGTGTTCCATGAGTAGGTACCTTTTTATAACACATGCACACCGGCCAGATGGTCAAACAGAGTAACCGACGCCTCGAATTCTCACAATCTCTCTTAAATACCTCGAACTCTGGACGCCTAGGAAACACAAGTACTATCATTTCATCTCCTCGTGCGTTCGTCCACACTACAACCACTCAACTTCTTTCATATGGTCCGTACATATTCAATAAAAAACATCTCAAACACAGTTAACTTACTGTATACGTCTGACTGTATTCCAGAGAAATTACTATCGAATTCATACTATTATACATTGCCATTTTTTTAAATGGTATTTATATCAAAATCTTACTATATCCGCGAATTAACTTGCACGCTTCTCGAGGTGACACCTTAGTGAAAACGTCTGTAACACACGCAGGCACGAAGATGACGCTCTTTAATAACAAATAGTGCCTCCCAGCAACGCACAACCGCGACTCTCCACAGAAAAGGAACGAGTCGACAAGGAAAACATTTCCATAGAAAGCGTCAGTAGTCTGCCTGTGGCATTAGCAACACAGTGCCAACTTGGTTTCACTTCCACGCACCTCACAGTGTCTCGCCAGATAAAATGCATGTAACACACGCGTGGACAAACGTGACTCTCACTAATAACAATACCTGCCCCTGTCGTTTTCACATCCATTCCTCTACAATGCGTTAACATGCTTCCCATGAGTTCATGCCCATGCCTCTCCAAATGAACTGGCGAGCAGAATCGTTTGGAAAACAAAAAAACATGAACGTAACTCTGAGTAACGCCAAGCCATGCCCCTGTGGATCACACAAAAACACTAAAATCAAAAAAATGCTAACATCCCATCGACTAACAGATAAGATGGCAAGCAAAAAACAAGTTCATGGGTGTACACAGAAAGTTTCACCGATCTTGATGTCCAAACAGACGCAGGCACGTCATAGAAAACGTCTGCAACACACGCAGGCACGAACGTGACTCTGGGTGACACCAAACCATGCCCACGTCGATGTCACCACACTAAAATAAAAAAACGCTCCCGCATCGCAGCCCACAGGAAGTTACACCAATCTTGATGTGAAACCAGACGGTCGAAGATTCGCGACGGTTGGACCATTCCCCTCTCTCCCTCCACTCCTTTCTTCCTTTTGCTTTCGCACCGAAAATCTCGAACACTTCACTAGTTCCCCTCTCTCGAACACCCTCCTCTCTCCTACTGCCCGCATTGTCCAATCCAGCAGACCAACCAAAAATCCAAATTGCGTTCGCCTCACACACCAGCCGCCATCCACTTCGAGATACAGACAGTCGGTGGGTGCCCGCTGATAACCCACACGTATAGGGGATCGCAACAGCTTTTGAGGGTAGAGTATTCAACCCAAACTTATTGATTCGACACAAGGGGAGCCAAAGAATATTCTCAAGTATTAGCAGCTGAGTTATCAATTCAACCACACCTGGAAACTTAGTATCTGCAGCAAAGTGTTTAGTAGCAAAGTAATATGATAGTATTGGTAGCGGCAACAAAAGTAAAGACAGCAAAAGTAATGTTTTTGGTATTTTGTAGTGATTGTAACAGTAGCAGCGGGAAAGTAAATAAGGGTAAACCAGTATATGGAAAACTCGTAGGCACCGGATCGGTGATGGATAATTATGCCGGATGCGGTTCATCATGTAACAGTCATAACATAGGGTGACACAGAACTAGCTCCAATTCATCAATGTAATGGAGGCATGTATTCCGTATATAGTCATACGTGCTTATGGAAAAGAACTTGCATGACATCTTTTGTCCTACCCTCCCGTGGCAGCGGGGTCCTATTGGAAACTAAGGGATATTAAGGCCTCCTTTTAATAGAGAACCGGAACAAAGCATTGGCACATAGTGAATACATGAAGTCCTCAAACTATGGTCATCACCGGGAGTGGTCCCGATTATTGTCACTTCGGGGTTGCCGGATCATAACACATAGTAGGTGACTATAGACTTGCAAGATAGGATCAAGAACTCACATATATTTATGAAAACATAATAGGTTCAGATCTGAAATCATGGCACTCGGGCCCTAGTGACAAGCATTAAGCATAGCAAAGTCATAGCAACATCAATCTTAGAACATAATGGACACTAGGGATCAAACCCTAACAAAACTAACTCCGTCACATGATAAATCTCATCCAACCCATCACCGTCCAGCAAGCCTATGATGGAATTACTCATGCACGGCGGTGACCATCATGAAATTGGTGATGGAGGATGGTTGATGATGACGACGGCGACGAATCCCCCTCTCCGAAGCCCCGAACGGACTCCAGATCAGCCCTCCCGAGAGGTTTTAGGGCTTGGCGGCGGCTCCGTATCGTAAAACGCGATGATTTCTTCTCTCTGATTTTTTTCTCTCCGAAAGCAAATATATAGAGTTGGAATTGGCGTCGGAGGGCATCCAGGGGCCCACGAGGTAGGGGCGCGCCCTAGAGGGGGGTGCGCCCCCCACCCTCGTGGACAGGGTGTGGGCCCCCTGGTCTTCATCTTTGGCGAGGATTTTTTACTATTTTTTCTAAGATGTTCCATGGAGTTTCAGGTCATTTCGAGAATATTTGTTTTCTGCACATAAAACAACACCATGGCAATTCTGCTGAAAACAGCGTCAGTCTGGGTTAGTTCCATTCAAATCATACAAGTTAGAGTCCAAAACAAGGGCAAAAGTGTTTGGAAAAGTAGATACGACGGAGACGTATCAACTCCCCCAAGCATAAACCCTTGCTTGTCCTCAAGCAATTCAGTTGACAAACTGGAAGAAAGAAAGAAAAACTTTTACAAACTCTATTTGCTCTTGTTGTTGTAACTATGTCAAGCCAGTATTCAAGTTTTCAGCAGAGATCATAACTAACCACATTTGCAATAATTCTCAGGTCTCATAATTACTCATATCAATAGCATAATCAACTAGCAAGCCATAATAATAAATATCGGATGACAACACTTTCTCAAAACATTCATAATATGATATAACAAGATGGTATCTCGCTAGCCCTTTCTGAGACCGCAAAACATAAATGCAGAGCACCTTTAAAGATCAAGGACTGACTAGACATTGTAATTCATGGTAAAAAAGATCCAATCATAGTCACACCCTATATAAATTAATAGTGATGAATGCAAATGACAGCTGTGCTCTCCAGCTAGTGATTTTTAATAAGAGGGTGATGACTCAACATAAAAGTAAATGGATAGGCCCTTCGCAGAGGGAAGCAGGATTTGTAGAGGTGCCAGAGCTCGATTTTGCAATAGAGATAAATTATATTTTGAGCGGTATACTTTCATTGTCAACGTAACAACTAAGAGATGGCGATATCTTCCATGCTAAACACATTATAGGAGGTTCCCAAACAGAATGGTAAAGTTTATACTCCCCCTCCACCAACAAGCATCAATCCATGGCTTGCTCGAAACAACGAGTGCCTCCAACATACATCAGGTCCCAGGGGGAGTTTTGTTTGCAATTAATTTTGATTTAGTTTGCATAAAGCATGTGACTAGTCATCCTGGTGACCAGCCATTTTCTCGTGAGTGAGGAGCGGAGTCCACTCCTCTTGAGAATAACCCGCCTAACACGGAACATAAGGACAGCCTTGGTTGATACATGAGCTATTCGAGCATACAAAACAAAATGTTTATTTGAAGGTTTAGAGTTTGGCACATACAAATTTACTTGGAACGGCAGGTAGATACCGCATATAGGAAGGTATGGTGGACTCATCTGGAATAACTTTGGGGTTTAAGGGATTGGATGCACAGGAAGTATTCCCGCTTAGTACAGGTGAAGGCTAGCAAAAGACTGGGAAGCGACCAACTAGAGAGCGACAACAGCCATGTACATGCATTAAAATTAATAAACATTGGATGCAAGCATGAGTATGACATAATCCACCATGAACATAAATATCGTGAAGGCTATGTTGATTTTGTTTCAACTACATGTGTGAACATGTGCCAAGTCAAGTCACTTAAATCATTCAAAGGAGGATACCACGCCATCATAACACATCATAATCATCTCAATAGCATGTTAGCACACAAGGTAAATCATTATAACTCATAGCTAATCAAGCATGGAACAAGCAACTATGATCTCTAATTGTCATTGCAAACATGTTTATTCATAATAAGTTGAATCAAGAACGAGGGACTCATCATATTTACAAAAACAAAAGAGGTCGAGTTCATACCAGCTTTTCTCATCTCAGTCAGTCCATCATATATCATCATAACTTCCTTTCAGTTGCACGACCGAACAATGTGAATAATAATAAGAGTGCATGTGCATTGGACTAAGCTGGAATCTGCGAGCATTCAATAAATAGGAGAAGACAAGGCAATATGGGCTCTTGGTTAAATCAACAATAATGCATATAAGAACCACTTCAACAATTTAATTATGGTCTTCTCCTACTGACCCCCAAAGAAAAGAAAAGAAATAAAACTATTTACACGGGAAAGCTCCCAACAAGAAAAAGAAGAACGGGAAATATTTTTGGGTTTTCTTTTTAATTATTACTACTACAGCAGAAAAATAAACTACTACTAATTTTTTTTGTTTTTCTTAAGGTTTAACAAACACACAAAAAGAAAGCAGGAAAAAGAAAATAAACTAGCATGGATATTATAGTGAAGGAGTATGAGCACCGACATCTAGTAATGAGTGCGTGTGAGCATAAATGTAATGTCGGTGAGAAATACATACTCCCCCAAGCTTAGGATTTTGGCCTAAGTTGGTCTATTGCTAGGGGTAGCCTGGCGGATACCCGTAAGTGTAGTTGGGGTCGTACTGCGACGAAGAATAGTTGGGATCATACTGATGTGCAGCGGTTATCGCCTACTGAGCTGCAGCGTGGAGTCGATCTGCCTCCGCTCTCCTCTCATACTCTTCTGCCTCCTCTCTGGTAATAACATATCTTCTTTTTGTCTGTGAATCAAAGAAGGCAGGAGCAGGGAGAGTAATACGGAAAACACGTCGTTTATCAAAAACTAAATGATATAAGAGAGGTGATTCAGGCCTCTCGACAAACTGGTGCGAAGCCATAGAGTTATAATCTAAACATGCAGGAGGCAACTCCGTATCACCCTCACGAATGTCTATCTCAAGAAAATGAGCTAAACGGGTCGCATAAATTCCTCCAAAGAAATATCCATTATGTCTATTATGATGCAACCTACGAGCTACAATGGCTCCCATGTGATAAGATTGGTCTCCTGACACAGCACTCCTAAGAATGCTCAGGTCAGGGACACACATGTGACATGCTTCATCATTAGCATTTATGCATCTACCGATGAAGAGAGCAAAATAATGTATAGCAGGAAAGTGAATGCTCCCTATGGTAGCCTGCGTTATATCTCTAGATTCCCCCACAGTTATACTAGCAAGAAAGTTTCTAAATTCAGATTTAGGGGGATCCCTAACACTACCCCATGATGGAAGTTTGCAAGCAGAAGTGAAATCCTCTAAGTCCATGGTATAAGATTTGTCATAGAGATCAAACATGACTGAAGGAGAATTACGCGAAGATGAATACTCAAACCTCCTCACAAAGGAACTTATGAGATCATGATACTGGGGGCATTTGTTAGCCTCAAAATCCTCAAGACCGACATTGCGCAAATATGCTTTGAATTCTTCTTTAATTCCCGCACGGTCCATAAAATTTTATGACGGCCATTCGCAAGGCCGTACTGGAGCATCTCTTGGTGAATCCTCGTCAGCATTGCGCATAGCAATCCTGGGTCCTTGCTTCTTAGAAGAACCACCTTGGAACATCTTCCTAAGCATATTGTTTTTCTCTGAAAAATTCTGAAATTTTTAGTAACTTCAAACAAAAGTGAACCAACTTCAATAAAACTGATAGCAACTACTCCTACAAGTGCCTAGAGCCTATATCAAGCATTAGAACTACTTGGAACCATATAAATTTGACATGCAAGCTCAAGAACATGGTCACCTATGCAGCACAATTTTGCAAAGAATAAAGCACTAGAACAAAAACTAATGGACCAATGGAGGAGTCACATACCAAGGAACAATCTCCCCAAGCAGTTTTGCGAGAGGTGCTTTGAGCAAGGAGATCGAAAATCACAGCAAAAGTGGCTGGAACTCGTGCTTGAGTTGGTTTTTCGGGTTTGTGTGAGACGGAGGAAGAAGATGGATGCTGGGATAAGTGGAGGAGGGCCACCGTGGGCCCACGAGGCAGAGGGGCGCGCCCTAGAGGGGGGCGCACCCACCACCCTCGTGGCCAGGTGGCAGCTCCTCCCGCGGTAATTTTTACACAGTAAATCCTCAAATATTCCCGAAAAAATCATATTAAATTGGCATGTCATTCTGAGGACTTTTATTTTCGGGATATTTTTATATTGCACGGATAAGTCAGGAAACAGACAGAAAAATACTATTTTTACTTTATTTCTACTAATTAACAGAAAATATAGAGAGGGTACAGAAAGTTGTGCTTCTAGTTTCATCCATCTCATGCTCATCAAAAAGAATCCACTAACAAGGTTGATCAAGTCTTGTTAACAAACTCATACCGATAATCATGAACCCGGAGAAATTTTGAATAACACTAAGTTACCTCAACGGGGATATGCACATCCCCTATAATAAGTATATCATATTTCTTTTTGACAGTAGGAAGAGGAAATTCAAAACCTCCAATTATAATCGATGGAATTTTTCCAATGGAGTTGATACTATGAACTTGAGGTTGTTTCCTCGGAAAGTGTACCGTATGCTCATTACCATTAACATGAAAAGTGACATTGCCTTTTTTGCAATCAATAACAGCCCCTGCAGTATTAAGAAAAGGTCTTCCAAGAATAATAGACATAATATCATCCTCGGGAATATCAAGTATAACAAAGTCTGTTAAATGCTTGCAACCATAACAGGCACATCCTCACAAATACCGGCAGGTATAGCAGTTGATTTATCAGCCATTTGCAAAGATATTTTGGTAGGTGTCAGCTTATTCAAGTCAAGTCTACAATATAAAGAGAGAGGCATGACACTAACACCGGCTCCAAGATCACATAAAGCAGTTTTAATATAATTTCTTTTAATGGAGCAAGGTATAGTAGGTACTTCGGGGTCTCCAAGTTTCTTTGGTATTCCACCCTTAAAAGTATAATTAGCAAGCATGGTGGAAATCTCAGCTTCCGGTATCTTTCTTTTATTAGTAATGATATCCTTCATATATTTAGCATAAGGATTTGTTTTGAGCACATCAGTTAATCGCATACGCAAAAAGATAGGCCTAATCATTTCAGCAAAGCGCTCAAAATCCTCATCATCCTTTTTCTTGGATGGTTTTGGAGGAAAAGGCATGGGTTTCTGAACTCAAGGTCCCCTTTCTTTACCATGTTTCCTAGCAAAAAGTCTCTTTTATCATAACGTTGATTCTTTGATTGTGGGTTATCAAGATCAACAACAGGTTCAATTTCTACATCATTGTCATTACTAGGTTGAGCATCATCATGAACATCATCATTAATATTTTCATTAGGTTCATGTTCATTACCAGATTGTGTTTCAGCATCAGACATAGAAATATCATTTGGATTACCAGGTGGTTCAGCAATAGGTTCACTAGAAGTTTGCACAGTTCTATCATTTTTCTTCTTCTTTTTAGAAGAACTAGAAACATCAATATTATTTCTTTGAGAATCTTGCTCGATTCTCTTAGGGTGGCCTTCAGGATACAAAGGTTCCTGAGTCATTCTACCAGTTCTAGTAGCCACTCTAACAGCATAATCATTTTTCTTACTATTCATTTCATCAAGTAGTTCTTTTTGAGCCTTAAGTACTTGTTCTACTTGAGTGGTAACCATAGAAGCATGTTTGCTAACAAGTTTAAGTTCACCTTTAATATTAGCCATATAATCACCCAAGCGTCTAATCATATAAGCATTTTCTTTTCATTGTCTACCAAAATAAGCATTGAAGTCATCTTGCTTAAACATAAAGTTATCAAACTCATCCAAGCACTGACTAGCAATTTTAGTAGGAGGGACTTCAACTTTATCATATCTATAGAGAGAATTTACCTTTACTACCTATGTCGGGATATCAGGATCAGGAGGTTCTAAAGTAAATAAAGAATTGAGATCATAAGTTTCTTCAACAGGCGGTATATTAAGACCATGTATTTCTTCAATAGGAGGTAAATTCTTAACATCTTCAGCTTTAATACCTTTTTCTTTCATAGATTTCTTTGCCTCTTGCATATCTTCGGGACTGAGAAATAGAACACCTCTCTTCTTCGGAGTTGGTTTAAGAATAGGCTCAGTAATTGGAGCAGGAGCTGGCTCAGGAGGTGCCCAATTATTTTCATTTGTCAACATATTATTCAATAGAATTTCAGCTTCATCCGGTGTTCTTTCCCTGAAAAAAGAGAACCAACACAACTATCCAGGTAATCTCTGGAAACATCGGTTAGTCCATTATAAAAGATATCAAGTATTTCAAGTTTCTTAAGAGGGTGATCAGGCAAAGCATTAAGTAACTTGAGAAGCCTCCCCCAAGCTTGTGGGAGACTCTCTTCTTTAATTTGCACGAAGTTGTATATTTCCCTCAAAGCAGCTTGTTTCTTATGAGCAGGGAAATATTTAGCAGAGAAGTAATAAATCATATCCTGGGGACTACGCACACAACCAGGATCAAGAGAATTAAACCATATCTTTGCATCACCCTTTAATGAGAACGGAAATATTTTGAGTATATAAAAGTAACGCGATCTCTCATCATTAGTGAACAGGGCAGCTATGTCATTTAACTTAGTAAGATGTGCCACAACAGTTTCAGATTCATAGCCATAAAATGGATCAGATTCAACCAAAGTAATTATATCAGGATCAACAGAGAATTCATAATCCTTATCAGGAACACAAATAGGTGAAGTAGCAAAAGCAGGGTCGGGTTTCATTTTATCTCTAAGTGATTCTTTGTTCCATTTAACTAATAACCTCTTAAGCTCATACCTAGCGGCAGAAGATTCCATATCAAAAAGATAACCCTCGGGAATAACAGGCATATTTTCATCATCACTATCATCATCGTATTCAGATTCAATAATTTCTTTTTCTCTAGCCCTAGCACTTTGTTCATCAAGAAATTCACCAAGGGGCACAGTAGTATCAGGCATAGAAGTAGTTTCATCATAAGTATCATGCATAGCAGAAGTGGCATCATCAATAACATGCGACATATCAGAACGAATAGCAGAAGCAGGTGTAGGTGTCGCAAACTTACTCATAACAGAAGGTGAATCAAGTGCAGAGCTAGATGGTAGTTCCTTACCTCCCCTCGTAGTTGAGGGATAGATCTTGGTTGTTGGATCTCTCAAGTTCTTCATAGTGTCCAGCAGATATAAATCCCAAGTGACTCAAAGAATAGAGCTATGCTCCCCGGCAATGGCGCCAGAAATTTGTCTTGATAACCCACAAGTATAGGGGATCGCAACAGCTTTCGAGGGTAGAGTATTCAACCCAAATTTATTGATTCGACACAAGGGGAGCCAAAGAATATTCTCAAGTATTAGCAGCTCAGTTTTCAATTCAACCACACCTGGAAACTTAGTATCTGCAGCAAAGTGTTTAGTAGCAAAGTAATATGATAGTATTGGTAGCGGCAACAAAAGTAAAGACAGCAAAAGTAATGTTTTTTGTATTTTGTAGTGATTGCAACAGTAGCAGCGGGAAAGTAAATAAGCGTAAACCAGTATATGGAAAACTCGTAGGCACCGGATCAGTGATGCATAATTATGCCGGATGCGGTTCATCATGTAACAGTCATAACATAGGGTGACACAGAACTAGCTCCAATTCATCAATGTAATGGAGGCATGTATTCCGTATATAGTCATATGTGCTTATGGAAAAGAACTTGCATGACATCTTTTGTCCTACCCTCCCGTGGTAGCGGGGTCCTATTGGAAACTAAGGGATATTAAGGCCTCCTATTAATAGAGAACCGGAACAAAGCATTAGCACATACTGAATACATGAACTCCTCAAACTATGGTCATCACCGGGAGTGGTCCCGATTATTGTCACTTCGGGGTTGCCGGATCATAACACATAGTAGGTGACTATAGACTTGCAAGATAGGATCAAGAACTCACATATATTCATGAAAATATAATAGGTTCAGATCTGAAATCATGGCACTCGGGCCCTAGTGACAAGCATTAAGCACAGCAAAGTCATAGCAACATCAAACCCTAACAAAACTAACTCGATCACATGATAAATCTCATCCAACCCATCACCGTCCAGCAAGCCTACGATGGAATTACTCACGCACGGCGGTGAGCATCATGAAATTGGTGATGGAGGATGGTTGATGATGACAACGGCGCCGAATCCCCCTCTCCAGAGCCCCGAACGGACTCCAGATCAGCCCTCCCGAGAGGTTTTAGGGCTTGGCGGCGGCTCCGTATCGTAAAACGTGATGATTTCTTCTCTCTGATTTTTTTCTCTCCGAAAGCAAATATATAGAGTTGGAGTTGGCGTCGGAGGGCATCCAGGGGGCCCACGAGGTAGGGGGCGCGCCCTAGAGGGGGGGCACGCCCCCCACCCTCGTGGACAGGGTGTGGGCCCCCTGGTCTTCATCTTTGGCGAGGATTTTTTATTATTTTTTCTAAGATGTTCCGTGGAGTTTCAGGTCATTCCGAGAATATTTGTTTTCTGCACATAAAACAACTCCATGGCAATTCTACTGAAAGCAGCGTCAGTTCGGGTTAGTTCCATTCAAATCATACAAGTTAGAGTCCAAAACAAGGGCAAAAGTGTTTGGAAAAGTAGATACGACGGAGACGTATCCCCCGCGAAAGCATAAAAAACCTCTCCCGGCGGCGGCGGCGACTGACGGCGACGACCCCTACTCGCGGCGGAGGTACCAACAGAGAGCAGGGAGAAAAAGCAGCCGATGGATGCGAAAAATCCCTCACAAGCAATCGAAGGTAAAAAAATATTAATCCATTACATTCCATTACCACAGTTCGATCAAAGCGGTTTTCCCCCTTTTTGACGGACATGAACCCTAACCGCCACACAAAAACGCGTTTCCAAAAAGTCTGTTTAGACTTTTGTAGCAAAATTGAAATAAGGTAGACATGCGTGCAATAGGATGCTACCACTATCCGCCACAGAAATCTGCTCGCAAGATATTTGCCTAAAACGTATTGTGCATGCCAGAACTATCTAGGACACCGCTCTAGATTCAAACCATGAGAGCATCCTTAAATTCAAAACTTGCTATTTACAGAAGATTCCATATATCCATTGATTGTATCTGTTTCAAATTATGTGCCTCTCTCATATCAAGATCCGTGCTCCAATAATAGATCTAGATGTGTGCTTATAGCGTGAAACAATCTGTGCCTCTCCGGCAGTGCCGTTTTTTGTGTCCACGGGATGCATCTCCTCTTTTTGCTGTGAAATTAAATTTTGCTTCTACTGCTGCTAACGCCTGGGCATTTTTACGAAGCAAGGAATGGTAATAAGGAAAACAGGGTACCTGCAGAACATCCTGTCGTGCAGCAAGGTACTATAAAAGGCTCACACAAACCATATAACAAAAATTATGTAGCAGCAGCAATAAGTTAACCACTTACGCCCACACAATCTTGGGAACTACACTTTGATGAAATTTTTCACACACTATGTGTATCATTATTCATTCAAGAACATTTTATCTTACCCTCTAAACCTTACAATTATATTAACAGAATATCATTTGTAGTGTTTTTTTCAATATAAAAAAAGACCTCCCTTCACTGATATGGACTTGACAGCAGCCATACTGCTCACACCTGACCCTAATTTCCATCACTCATTGGCCAAACCAAGAGTTAGGAAGAAAACTTGATATAACAAGAAAACAATGGATTGATCGCCTTTTTAGCTCAGGAAATGAAAGAAAAGGGTTATCTTATCAATCTATGTAGATTAAGTTTCAGATTCTTTTTGTGCAGTCGTGGAAGACATGGTTTGAAAACTATATCCCATTTATCTCGATTTTGCTACGTAATCCTTTTGTTACATAATCATCGTGCAGGTGACGGTTGTGCAGGAGGAGATATTGAAACGATTTTGTTTGAACTTAACAGTGCATATCCAGAAAAACCACTCATCTCTCCTAACCCGTCAGAAAAAAGAACGAAGCAGAACATGGACAACGAAGCACCCGAGCAAGTGCCAGCACCAACTTCGAGCAGGGAGCTACAAAAAGAGAGGCCATCAGAAACCAAGACTGTCGTTCCTCCTAGAACAAAAAGACAAAAGACAAAGGACAAAAATCAACTCATCAGCGACAGTGCTACCTTGCAGCAGCAGCAGCAGCAGCCAAGACCTCTAATGGTGCTCCCGCCAGCAGTTACAGGGGTCAAGAATGAACTAACTAAAACCAAGAAGAAAAACAAAAGACAATGGTTTGAAGAAGGCGAGGATGATGCCAGCAAAGAGTCAGAGCATGATTCTGCCGACGACGACGATGGCACAAAACATGATCATGACCTCATTCGTGCAGAGGGCGACGACGCCGCAGGGGACAATGGTGGCGCCGCAGAGGACAACAACAATGATGTAAAACACAATTTCTCTACAGATTTTTCCTACCGCTTTACACCCATCAAAACCAAACCATCCTCTATAACAAAACACACTTTTTCTACACAGGGAAAACCAAGAAAGAAGCGGACAAAGAGGATGAAGACAAGTGGAAAAGAATTGGCAGCACCAACAGATAATGAACATGAGGCAACAACAAATAAGGACAAATACGAAATCAAGGCAGGAGCAGCATTTGATCAGGTCAATAGAGCATGGAAATTACTAAAAGAACGTCACCGGCAAGATGTTAGGACGGCCGGGTTTGGAAGCATAGAGGAATGCCAAATAAAGCGCTCCATCTGCAAACCGCTTGCAGCACACATCTACGACAACCTGGACACAGAAAGCATGACAATAAAATTCGATGACGTTGATCAGCTGAAAGTAATCAAAATTACGATGGAAACTATACACAAGGTGTTTGGATACCCAAACGGCACGGAAAAGTCAGCACCAAGGCCAGAGAAGAGCCCAACTTCAGTGAAAGAACTAATCACAGAACTTGGCCTCAAGAAAATGGATTGCCATCACGACGATCTGTTTAAAGAACTACAAAACTTGGTGAAAGTAAATGACGAACAATAAAACAGGAAATTAATTAAATATTTTTCCTTATTTTTTTCCACAACGTTGTCTGTGGAACAACCTCCCCTACCTTCAGCAAACAAGCCATTATGGTCAAGGACTTGAACTATCCAGAAATGGCAAAGATGGATTTCTGCGAGGTAATCGTCGAAAGTATTAAGGAAGGAGCCAAGATATGGCAGAAGCACAGGTTGTTGCCTCAGGAAGAAAAGAACAAAAAGCATCTCAATGGTTTGGCACAGGGACCAGTAATAATGTACCTCGACTCCCTGCTGCTGCCGACCGACACAATAGAAATGCGTAAGATTGCAAAGACAATGGACAAGACATCATTACCACGAGTAAACCACCTAAGAGAGAGTGACCTAAAGAAAATAGCTATGGCAGACATGAAAAAGGACGGAAAAGCACGACCATGTGATTATGGATTTGGCAAGATAAAGGTATAGCCCTATTGAATATATATGCATTATACCTTATAAAAACGGTTTCCAGTCTAACCAACTCCATTCTGCCGAAACAATGCAGACATGGAAAGGAACAGAAGAGAGGATCTTCTATGCCAGCACAGCAACACCTTCGCATTCATTACAGATGATACCAGCACAACAACAGGAGCGCCAGCAGATGACCAAGCTACTACCACCCCCAACCAAGCGCCGGGACAAAGCACATGTCAGCACGAGTGGAAGCAAGCAATCAGTCACAGGCACCAGCACAGGATCATATGAAATATTCGCAAGGATAGAAGAAACGTTGAAACAAGTACTCGACGAAACAAAACAGATACCAGGAATAAAGACCAGGGCTGGACACCAATGCAGCGAACAAGAGGAGGAATTAGATGAAAACATGAAGAACTCAGTGGTGCAACAAACAATGGCCCTGATTGATTCTCTCAAACAACTTAGAAAATTTCAGGACATTGTTTGCACAGTGAGCTTACCAGAAGAGCCGTCGCTGAAGTTGCAGGATGGAGCAGACGCAGGAGCCACAGCTGCACTTGTACATGGCAACCACACGAAAGAAGTCGCAGCCACAGTAGAACCAGGAGCGAGGATAAAAAGGAAGAACGAAGAAGAAGACCAACAAAACAAACATGAAAGGAAGAAAAGAATAACAAAATCAAGAACACAGACCTCGAGAATTAGCCAGAGGGAGACAAAAGAGCATAACAAGGTGCAAAAAGAGCAAAGCAAAGAGCATGTATCAACCAATACAGCAAGTGTCGAAGGACAGCAAGAACAAGGTAGAAAAGTAGCTGCAGAAGCAGAGAATCAAGATGAAAAACAGGTAAATGAGAACAAATACATCATCCATGTAACTCGAAAGCGATGCTTTCAAACTTGAACTTAAAAAATCTGTCTTCAATTCTGTCAGGGACACGGCAAGAGAATGCCACCGAAACATAAAGGCCAACAGCAGCATGTCGTCAAGAACACCGAGCAAGAGCATGGAAGCAATAGAACAAGCAACCCAACAACAGATGATGCTCCCTCAAAAGCATCAACAGGAGCACTACAAGAGACGAACAGGATCGGAGGCAGTAAAGAAGTGAGTTTAAAAAATCAGTCTCTTCTTTCTAAAAAGTCTCTTCTCTCTAAACTAGAAACGGTCTTGAGTTAGCTGACAAATCTGTAACAAAATATACACTCAGCCGGACAAGTATCATATCAACGCTCCCGCAAATGAGGCACGGGCTGATCTAGCATTGACCGTTAACAGCACGGCACAAAAACAAGAAGAAAACAACAAAGAAGAGGTAAGACTTCCAAACCCACCTCGCCCAAATGCCGTCAACTCATATTGTTTCATCTATCAGCTATTACAAGCACAGCAAAGAGAAGAGGATGCCCATGCAAAACAGAAAGTTGATATAGAACAGCTCTCCAGCACAAGAGCATTTCAGATGACCGATACAGGGGAGAAAGCCTCAGACACTGCACCTGGTGACACACACAAGGCTGGTATACAAAGCAAAGAAAAAGTGGACGCAGAAATGGATATCCCAACCACCGGCGCAAAGGTAAAATTCAACAAGAACCATTTTTCCAAAGTTTATAAGAAATGTACTGCCCAGCACAACCTGTCACAGTAACACAAGAATTACAAGCAATGAACCATGCTTTTCCTTTTTTCATGAAACGCAGGAAACAAACGAGGACGGTCATCCCGAAGAACAGCAAGGGGTACAAACAGAACAAACCAAAAAACAAGGGCAAATGGCGACTAAAATGGTACCCAGTACACCGACCAAACAGCAGTCTTCACATGACAAATACAACCGAGAGGACATGCCACCAGCATCGAAGACCAACGAGGTAAAGCTACACGCACCTGCTCCTACAACGTTAAAAAAAAGTTATGCATGCACAGATGAGGTCCAAACTTTATTTACATTTTTTGACTGAACAGAAGAAAGAAACAAATGAAGCAGAAGATGTGCCTCAAGAAGCGATAGAAAGTGCTGCTACCGCTCGACAATGCACAAAAACTCCAGAAGACAGAGAAGAAGTGACAGGAACGACAAAAGAGAGATTGAATGTAGAGGTCAAGCTACAAAACCTCTTTCTATAGCATATAAAAAACAGACACATTTTAATTACTTTTTTTGCGTTCCGACAGATGCAAGAAACAGAGGAGAGCACCAATATTCAAGACCAACAAACACAACAACACAAGGGAATGGAACAATTAGAAGATGTTGTTCCAACAACGGACAGCGTAACCGCCGTAGACCAAGCTAGAAAACCTCCGCTGTCCGAGCAAGAAATAACAGAGATGCCAATGTCGACGTAAAAGACTGAAAAGGTGAAGTGAGATAACCTGCTTTTAAGGAAATTAGATATTTGAGTGAACAAAGACACAAATGCAATCTCATTTACCTACCTCTATGTCTCAACAGCCACAAGACAAAAACGACGACACCACGGAAGAACAAAACGAAAAAGATCCAGAGGAGCTACAAAAACCTCCACTCAAAGAAGAAAAGCTCCAAAAACCTCCACTCAAAGAAGAAAAGCTCAAAGAGGCAGCACTGGCAGAAACAGCTGAAAAGGTGAAGCTACAAAAAAATGTTCAAAGACACACTTAAACATTTGAGTATTTTTCTTAGGGAACGGACACTAAACTACAATGAAAATAACGAGTATATTTAATTATTTTTTAACCACGCTTTTACACGACAACGCAGAAACCTCAACAAGACACGCACGCAGACACAAGCAAAGAAGCAAAGGGCCATGGTGCATTGGAAGACCATGCAGCAAACATTCCAGAGAGAGAGTCAGACAACAACAAGAAAAAGGCCGCACCATCAGACAAGAAACATTGTTCTGTAAAAGATGTTGCCGCCACAAACACGACAGTAAGCCAGGACGGCACTCAAACAGAACGTGAACCATTGATCATACAAAACCTGGCCATCGAAGAAGGCACAAAAGATGAAGGGATCGAACGCCTGTACAACAACGTCATGACAGCAAATGAGGACAAAGGGTAAGTTCATGTTACCACCAACGAATTATATTCCTCCAATGATTTTCTCCCTTAAAGATTTTACATGTATACCTGTAAATATATAAATATAAATATATATATGTGTGTGTGTGTGTGTGTGTTGCAGGCATGAGATTTTTATAAATACAGAGACGTCAACAGTAACAGTGAGCCTCATGGCGGAAAGCTTCAAGTCTGGAAACGCAGTGCAGCGAAACCATGGTAGTCATGCTACAGATGTTGAGAAAGCAATTTAGGGGCACAAAGAGAAAGATTCTATCAACATACAACATCGTAAGTAAACCTCAAGTTTCAACAAATGAATATCACTATATCGATCAATCAACCTTTCTGTACAATTGAATTTACAAATCTCTTTTACGCACATGTGACAAAAAAAGTAGGCATCAATACGCATGGCCAACCACGAATATCCATTAGAGTTGAAAAATAAAGACGAAGCACACGTCGGAGACAAGACAATGCCTAAAAGGCTTAAAAGATTCCTCGATCTGGAAGAAGGAGAGCAACTACAAGATTTCGACATAGTAAGCACATGTCATGTTACAGATAAGAAATACAATCTCGGCACTACAATTATGTCTAACGATCAACAAATCATGACTAAATTCAAGAAGGATCCCTTATTTATTTATTTTCCTTTTTGCAGTTCTTTCTACCAGTTTGCATAGGCGGGCCTCTTCGAGAAGGAGTTGTCGGCCACTACTTCGTTGTTACAATAAACATGAAAAAAGAGCGCTTCGAACTCCTTGCTCTTTAGCAGTTGAACATGAAGGAGCAATGGATTACTTCAACACAGTAACAAACAGAGTAAAGAGCATATGGAAGCAAGTAAGAAAATTGCTCCAGCTGTCTCCAAGTAGTATTGACCATTTCGAAAAGGTCAAAATGCAGGTACCACTTCAGGGACGAACGTAAGCACTACAAACCTTTCTCCTTTTCCTTACTCACTGTAACAATTAAACTATTAATTCAATCCATAAAAAACATAGGACGTTAGGACAACTTCACCTAAACTATCCAACCATCTTTGGACAACGACAATAACCAATCATCCTTCTACCTGTAGACTCGACTGTGCGTTCTATATGTTCATGAATGCAAAGCACTACACTGACGGTGGAGAAACAGTGTACCCAACAGAAGAACAAGTCCCGGGGTTGAGGAAGAAAATTATCTATCAAATAATCAGCCAATACAGAGATACGGCTGCACTGACATTAATCAACTACACCAAAGGTTTCTCTTTCTCAAGACAACAAAGTAAAATTCTACTTATATAATTTTCAGAGACACACCAATAATTTTTTATTTTTTATTTTAACAGATATGCTGAACTCTAAGGTCGATATGGAAGACAGTGAAATGCAACGAATACATTGTGACATAGTTCAAGAAGAGATTCCTCCAACTCCCGAGCACATTGGGATGAGCACTCAAGAGATAAAAGTTATTGACATTAATGACACAAGCAGCAATGAGGAGAAAGAAGATTATCATGTTAGCAGCAAGGATACCACCAAAGCATCTGAAGAAGCACTCACGGAAGAACAAGCCTAGACAGATGCTGGTTTACAGAGGGAACAACATGCGCAGCCAGACACTGATTTACAAAAGGAAGACGAACAGAAAGATCCACCAATAGAACCAGGCAGAACACCCCCAGATAAAAAGACAGAACACATAACAGGCTCTCCTTTAGAAGGTGATAACAGGACAAAGAGCGTACCAACTCGCCAACAAGAGCTTTCCAAACATAACAAGAACCCTGTTGACGAAGATCGCAAACCAGGAACATCACCTGAGGTGAAACATGCAGAAGAAGAAAAGAAGCAGAAAGAGAAGGATTTAACAGAAAAGATACTTGAATAGAGGAAACGCGATGCTGCAATCTCAATAGAACCGAGCATCAAAAACAACAGCACACAAAAGGAATCACCAACACCTAGGCAGCCTAACGAGCAGGCGTAGTTAAGTCACGACAAGAAAAAGGCAAGGCATCTTCCAAGAGTACAGACAAGATCCCCAAAACCCTCAACGATTCAATCATCAGAGATCAGCTCGGCAAACATAATCTCAATTAAGAGGCCATTCAAATGACCAAGCAAGGAACCTGGGAAAGTCAAGGTTGCATCACTTGTTCCAGGAGATTTCATTTACAGAGAAAAGGCCATGCAACTCTATAGATATCGGATGAGCCGACAAGGACAGAGAGAATGCGCAGAGTAAACAGATTCTCCTAGTTCCATGGAAACAATTACACAGAGCTACAGATTCTCTAACATCCAACTAACAATTCACTCACCTACTTCCAAACCCTCCTTGCAGAAAAGTTCTATATAAATATAAAAGCTCAAACCGAGAAGACTGCATTTCAGCAAAATCCTTTATGGAACAAGCAGGAAAAGGAGAAACACAAATGGAGGGCTCCATGCTAAACGCATTACTGGAGGAATGGGCAGAACAAGAACAGTTCAACCCAGACGACACAACTGCACTCCCTGTAGGTTTCGCAAATGTATGCATACCTCACCCACAAAAAAACCACCGCCATTACTACGATAGAATATTTAACTAAAACCACACACTCTCTTTCTTGAAGCTGGTGCTCGGTCTCAATTATGATAACGGAGAGCTATCAGAATTCAACGAGGAAGAAGCACTAAAAGGATTTGAACTCCTTATGGGAGGTAAAGACATCCTCGATTCGAAGATGGTCAGCTCAGTATTATTACTTAGCACATGACCTATTCTCTTTGGGCTTTCAAGATAAAATGAAATTCAATTTTTACATCAACAATGATCTCCGCTCTCAACGTAGATCATGATACCTCACCACACAGACAAACACTACATGCTCTATGTTGTGAACAAGTTCAGAGATAGCATCAACATCCTTGACTCACTGAACTACGTAAACTACGCCGATTTGTCTTGGAGTCAACACCACGAGCATCGAGAAGAACTGGTACGTACTTTGTGTACATTTATTTCCTCTTTTCCTCATGATAGTATGATACTCTTACTTTCCTCAATGCCGCACCCAAACAACAAAACCATAATGCAATAACAGATGAGAAGGATGTCCGTGTTGATCAACAAGCACCACGGACTAAAACACAAGAACGGACCAAACTGGGAAAGGATAGCAGAAAGGCCTCACAAGGTCTGCACACCAAAATCAACTTTCTGGAAAACTCAAAGATTACAAACCAGAGACTGCAAACCTTTTTTCACCCATGAAAGGTAATATAACTATTTTCATGTTTACCATCAGTCAACATTACTAGAGCTTCAAATATTTCTTTTAGAAACAACAACCATAATTTTTTTTTGCTTTGACAGAGCGAGACATAAAAAACCAGCATCAGTCAGAGAGCAGCAAGAAATACCCGCAACACCGGCATTCGTTTCTACACGTGGATAAGGCAAACGAGCTCTACAACATAGTCATGAGTGACACATGGTAGGATGAATTCAAAAGGTAACTGCAAAGAACCTTAAATTCTTGTTTATCAAAAGGAAGTACTTGGTTAATGACTTTCTCAACAAAAATTTCTTCTACTGCCCTAAATGTAAGCAGAAAAATAGTATTCTCGAGAGATCAACCAAAGACAACTTTTACAGGATCAAAGCTAAAGGAAATATTTGGGCCTGCAAACAAGAAAAATCTTCAAGGAATGGAAAAGAAGGTGCTCGATGAGTTAGCAGAAGCATGGGAAAGCAGCAACCAAACTATACACAAAAGACAAAGACTATTATTAGGCCCAAGCTTTGCGGAGGTAAATTTCAAAAAAAAAATCACAGTGATCATATAAACTCATCTTTTTCGACCTATTGTTTAATCTCTTGGTACTAATATATTTTTTCTAACTTGTTTTTAATCGTTTTTTATTTGTTGCCTGCAGCATATTCTGGGTTTAAAGGATAAAAGAAAATCTATGAAGGACTTCAGAGTTGATTTCACACGAGAAAAGGATGCCTTGGTTCCTTTGTTTCTTAAGAAATGTCAATTAGAGAAGCTCAAAACAGCAAAAATGGTAATAGCGTTTTCCATACAACAAAATAAAAATAAGCATTTCAAAACAGAATACTATATTCTAAACTCTCCTCTAACAATAAAACTTTTGTACCACAGGTATTCATGCCATTTGAAAAGGAAGACCGATACACACTATTGGTGCTCGACAGATATAAAAGGAAGCTTCAAATCATCGAACCTGAAGAAACCTCTCTTGAAGAATTGAGAAGACAAGAATACCTGAAAAATCAACGTGATCGACACGTGCATGATGGCAAACTAATGAAGCAGATTGCTATCATGGAAAACAACGAAGCCATCAAAGAAAAGGACCATCACAAATACCACAACCATAAAGACAAAGTGGTAAGAATTGTAAATAACGTCATCTTTCAGTTTTACAAATTACACTACATGTATATCTAAAAACAAAAACAAAATGCAATTCCCAGGTTTAAAGAAGTATACGAAATATTACTGGGTGAAAAATTCGAAAAGGAAAATACAAGATGGGGTGTTGAAGTTTTACAGGGCGTTCCAAAGGTGAACAAAGGTGAAACCCCGTTTGCTGTTCTAAGGTTCGCGCATCTCTTTGATGGAAACCACTTCGTCAAAGAGATTGATAATTTCGACGTAAGTTTTTGCTTAAAACTCGCAATAAATCTTCTAGGTATCATACAACTGCATGACCTAATACTGATGTGTTTTTTCTCCTTTTTTCACTGGCCTTTTTATAGGATGGCACGGAACAATGGAAAGTACAACAACTGTGCAAGCTAGTATTTAGCGATCAGAATACAATCAAACCCAGCGAAATGGGCGATGAGATTAGAAAGATCTACGACGATATCACGCAATAAAAATTTGTTGATAAGCGAAGGAGCCTAGATCCATCGAAACACCATAAGACGGTTTAACCGCACATCGTACTGTAATAATGAAGCAACAGACTATTTTTATTGATGTAGTTCCTTGATTCTTCAGTAACCAAGCATTCGAACACAAGTCGGTGCCCATGCCCCAACTATCAATCCAGGCGGTTGATGATCATGCCCCATAAACCACCCAAGTCCGTCCCTAGACATATGTGCGTCACGTTGACACGCTGTGACTCTACATACTACTCACGCATGACCACCGGTGACTTTGATGTTTCACAAACATTCCCCCTTTCTGAAACCGTGTGCTGCCGAATGCCACCAACCTACAGAATGAGTCTGGCGTGAGTACAAACATGACTCTCTAAATGAGTATTCAAACAAATGCATGTGGTCCCACCAACTCGCGCCGTTAGAGACCTCACACCTGTGCATCCATAATGGTGCCTTCCTACCTCAGTGTTAGCAAGCAAGCCTCTCCGACCACACCACCATGCATCCAGAGGGTTAAGAGCCAGTAATGCCTCTCAAAGGCCCACACCACTCCATGCCCGTGATGCCAGACACGCGTGACTCTCTAGAGGCTTCACAACCGTGACTCCCTAAATTCGTATTCAGAAGCATGCCTCTGGTATCACACTTTTGAATTTTCGCAACAACAAAAAACCCACTTCCGTGCCTCTTGGGTCTTCACCTCCGTGCCTTCCGTAACTGCATCTACGTGCCTAACGTGTCACGCCACGAGACTCTTACATGGTCACGGTACCACGCCCATGTCTCTTCACAAATGTCAGAACAGTGCATCTCTAACCGAGCATTCCAACACATGCCTCTCAGACCACACTATTGTGCACCCACAACATTGATACCCATGCATCGAGAAGTCGCAATCCCGTGCCTTGCGTACCTGGATCCAAGTGCCTCTCTCACATGACACTTGCCATGACTCTTACATGCCCCATGACGTCGCACAACCTTGACTCACTTCCAAACCGTGACCCTGTAACTATGTATTAGGAGCTCAACTCTGCTACCCCGTCCACGTGCCTCCAGCCCTTGTAGTAACACACGCCGATGACTCTAAAGACTGCAAACATGTGCCTCTCTAACTGCGTATTCCGGCCCATACCAATCCTGCCACTCCTCTAGAAGACGCGCTTGTGTGGACAACTAAAGTATACTCAGCGCAAAAAGACTGCTTTGCATTTTGTTATTTTTAGAGTAAAAAGCAACATTACTACTTCAAAATCACATGATTATTGAATAAACATAGTACTTAGCAAGCTAAATAACTTGCTCAATCACATAAAAAACTACAACTTGACATAAGGAAACTTGTTTAACCTGATACAGATGACATTACAAACTCCTTCGTTCTAACAGAAGTAAACTACGAACCTGATACAATAGAAAGGACAAGCATAAACACAAGCAACTCCACGACCAGTTTTCTATGTTTTTGTCGTCACTAGTATACGTAGTAAGGATCGTCATAATTCTTCTCTGCCTCTTTTGCACTCTCCAGACCTTCTCTGATGTTTTCAATTCTCTTCCATGACTCGTAGGTTGCGTACGCATCTACCGCTGCATACTTAATGAGGTAATTTGGCAATGGGCTGATCCCCCATAGTTTATGGTCTTCAACTCTATCAATCTTATCCTTCATCTGTTTATAGAATGGGTGGATCACGCTACCTGCAACATCAGCCAAAGAGTGGTACCTCTTTCTTCCCTTGAAAGGAACTCTCCATTTGCGCTGGATGTCGACGTACTTGTCGGGGTTGATCTCCAAACCAGAACTTCGCAGCATCTCTTTGTCACCTGCAATACTGAAGCCGGCAAAGGTGTAGAACATGTCCTTCAGGAATGGGCGCAGGCTCTTGGGCCTGCAGGGGGATGGCACATTTAAGGTCGATTCATCAAGTATCGATCAAGTACATACTTATATAGTACGTATAATTCATGGACGAAAACATTTCAGAAACTGCTACGCAGAGTTCAGAAATAAAATACAAGCACAGCATGTTATTTTTATTTTTGGAATTTACACTTGAACCAATTACCTATCCACTTCTTAGCCACGTTAACACATCAATTCAAGAAACTGAACTACACTAGAACATGAAATGTAGAAAATACACTAGAACAGAAAGTACGCTAGAACATCGAGTTCAGAAAATAATCTCGTACATCAAACCCATAAATTAATCTAGTGCATCAAATACGCACTGATCTGGTGAGTCAAGTTCAAAATCTATTGTGCTGCATCTACTTCAGAAACTTCACTGATACATCAACTCAATAAACCAATCTAATCAAATTTCCGGGTGAAAAGATAATTAAACAGAAGCATAGAGAGGTTGAAACTGTAGGATGGTTCACTATTTTGTTGCCGCGGTGATGTGATATACCAAACAGAGTTCCTCCACGCATAACTGTAGAACCGCTGCCCTCTACGGAGGTTGGTCCTCCCTGGTATACTCGACATCAACGCCGATGTAGTGAGGGTACAAGCCGCAGACCCTCTTCAGGATCCTGCTGATCATCTTGTCGGCTTCCTCAGGATTGCTGGTGCATACGACATCCAGCTTTTCCTTGCCATGGATGTCAACCTCCTTGAGGTGCACTTTGTAGTCGTGCTTCTGACCGGGGACCTGAACGTCGTCGACCTCCGTGCTCTGGTCGAACGTCTCACCACGGGGACGCTTGGCAGATGGTTCCACCGCCATTACGCTCCTCCAGTGATGGCTGCCTTCACACAGAGATTGTGAGGAGATGCTAGTTGAGATGGAATGGCAATAGTGTTTTCGGAATTGAGCGACTATGGAAGCGCGGTTACCCTTTTCTACCAAGGTCTGGGTCATGGAGGAGGCGATTGGACGCGACCTCGTCGTGGTAGAGAGGGCGGAAGACATGCGCTCGTCGTTGCTGTGCGTCGAGGCAACCGCCGAGTGGCAATGCTCGCGGTTGGCGGGAAAAAGCAACCGTCAAATTGTCCCATTAAGTACGTAACAAATGTTATTGCTCACACCTTTCCCGGCGCACGCTGCTACTACCACACGACCAATGCTGCACAGACTTCACACATGTGGACCCACAACCCATACTCTCTGAGTACTATTCGCACCGATGCCTCTACTACCAAACTTCCCGACCCATCACTCTCATGTGCCCGTGGCGACACACGCTCGTAACTCTAAAGACTTCACAACCATGACTCTCTGAGTAAGTCTTCAGATTCATGCCCCTGCCACCACATATTTGTGCATCCACAGAGTTGATACCAGTGCCTCTAAAATTCCAACGTCGGTGCCTGTAGAGCCTGATGTTCCGTGCCTCACACGTCTACTAAGATGCTATAGCGAAAAAAAACCAGGCAACACAAATCTTGATACTAAAATCAGACCGTCGAAGATTACATATGGTTCCATCATTTCCATTTATCCCACCTCCACTACTCTCTTCCTTCCTCTCTTCCACAGCAAAATCTCGAAACATTCCACACTCACACAAGATCTCCTCATAGGTTCATTACACCAAATTCCAAGTAGAGTTCCCCTCGCAAAACAACCACCACCATGCTTCACCAACCACCCTCCCACTTCGAGATACACATTGTCAAACGATGCACCCAACAACACAAAGTACCCACCCGACGACGACGAAGCAAGGACTTCAACACCGCCGGGGGAGATCACAACAAAAAAAAAACAGACAGAATCGACCGATGGAAGCGAGAAGCCGAACACAAGCAATCGAATGTAAATAACAATCTATCCCATTACATTCCATTCTCCAGGGACAACAACCCTATCCACCACAAAAAAACAGAGTTTTGCACTATCCAAAATCAACTTGTCTCAAAAATTGAAGTACCGTACACACGACATTTAATAGAAACGCTACTGCTCCCCGCTGTGGAATTTTCACCACACGAAATGTGCTTAAAAGTACTACACCTGCCACTTCACTAACTATACACTACTAGGGAAAACCTTATACACAGAAATTTAGCAACAGTGCAGGTTAAAAAAGGGCGCTAGTGCTAGATAGCAGTAGCGGTTCAGAATAAACCGCGCTGCAGATACGATCCTAGCAGTAGCGCGTGTGCCTGTAAAAGCGCTACTACTAATATTCCCATTGCTGGAACGATGGGCTACGCATAGCAGTAGCGGCCTTGCAGGAAGCGCGCTACCGCTACGGCATGAGTAGCAGCATGCTTCCTGTAACAGCGCTACTGCTAATGGAAATAAAATAAAATTAAAAACAAATAGAAAAGTAAATGAAAATGAAAGAAACAGAAAGAGGAGAAAGAAAAAAAATAAAATGTAAAGCAAAATAAATGAAAAAGCGAAAAAACAGAGAAAGGCTTAGCTGTAGCGTGTGTTAGTAAGAGGCGTTGTAGCTAATGCAGCTGCAGCGCGTTTCCAGGACCCCCGCTATAGAAACAGAAAAGGAAATAAAAAAGAGGGGAGAGAAAATTACATATGTATAGCAGTAGCGCATTTTGGAAAAAGCGCTATAGCTACCTTAGCTATAGCGTGTTCTGCGAAACGTGCTACCGCTAGTTTTGACTTAAACAAAAAACCGTCCCCCCCCCCCGGCCACCACTTGCCCCCCAAATCTCTTGACCCACCCCACCGCCGTCTCCTGTCGGCGTCGACGCCCCCGGAGCCACCAGAGCCGTGCGCCGTCGACGCCACCAGAGCCGCCCCCAACGCCACGGAGCCGCACGGCCTCATCAACGCCACCGGAGCCGCCGTCGACGCCACCGGATCCTCCCTCACCACAACTGCCTCCCTCGCCGTCATCAGAGACGCCCCTACCTCCCTCGCCACCACCGGAGCCATCCTCTGTAAGCCCCCACCCCTCATCTCTCTCTCTCATGCATAGGTTAGCTAGTTTAATTATGTTAATTATCTAGGTTAGGGCAAAAATTTAGTTAGGGCTTTGACAGAGAAGTAGTTAGGTTAACTAGTTTAATTAGGTTAATTACCTAGGTTAGTGCAAAAATTTAGTTAGGGATTTGACAGAGAACTAGTCAGGTTAACTAGTTTAATTAGGTTAATTATCTAGGTTATTTAGGCAAGTTTTATTTTAAAGATGATCCCTTCCTAGACTTTTATTGTTGATTATATCTTTTCATTGAAGTGGTCATGTTGTTTGTGCCCAAGTGGCTTTGTTGTTTGAATGAAGTTGAGTGGCCTATATATGTTTTGCCGGAATGTTGATTCATTTCTGTTCTGGCAAATTTCAGGTTCTCGATTTGTCCACTTTTTAGCAAAGGTCATGCCGAAATTTTCCGTGAATTTCGGCATGACTTGTGCTACAAACTAGGATATATCGAGTGCCCGGGATTTGCCGCACCAGGAAGGAGTCAATGTTCCTACAAAACATAGGCCTTTTGTATGTCATTATTCATTTTATTAGGTCTAGAATTAATTTACTAGATTTAATCGTAGGAAACATGGCTAGCAACGATGAAGGACAGGGTTCTGGTGATTGTGACAACGTCTCTGGGCGGCAGACCAATTTTTTAGCATTACCGACGATCAACCGGTGGCATCAGGGACTGAGACCGACACGCAGACCGGTGCTGAGACTGAGACCGGCGCTGAGACTTAGACCGGCATCGCGACCAGCGCTGAGACTGAGACCGGTGCTGAGACTGAGACCGGCGCTGCCTCGGAGAGCGGAGCCGGTGTAGAACAGAAAGCAAAGAGGCAACGGCTTCCTAACAAACTCAAGACTACTAGACTGGTGGTCACGGAGGTGGACGACGGCAATTTTGAGCCAAAGGCGCCCGAGGAAGCGCGTCGATGCTACGGCAATCAAATAGGCTGCATCGTACGGACAACCTGTATCGCTGTTTTCGAGATGATGACGAGAGACCACTTTGTGTTGGATGATGATTATGATGAGACTATTTGTATGTATATGCTATGATTACATTTGTGGTCTCGCAGGCATTTGTATGTGTAGCATGATGACATTTTTATGTGCTGAAGATTCTGATATAAAGCCTGTTCAAATACAAAACAAATATGCCAAAAAAACAAAAAACTACTAAAATTAGCAGTAGCGAGTGGAGAAAAGTTAGCAGCAGCGCGGTAGTAGCAGTAGCGCGCACGGAAGAAGCGCGCTATAGCTATTAGCAGTAGCGAGCTTCCACTAAGCGCGCTGCTGCTACACTTGTGTAGCAGTAGGGCTGGTGAGCACGCGCTACTGCTATGTGTTAGCTGTAGCGCCTTATTAGTAGCGCCGGTCCGCGCGCTACTGATACACCTAAAACCCGCGCTGCTGCTAGCCTTTTCCCTAGTAGTGATAATACCTCAAACGATCCAAATACTTCGAGCATACTGAGAGCTCAAACTTGGTAATTACACTAGATTTTCTCTGCCCGTTCTCCCTTGATTGTAACTATTTTCAAGTTAAGTGCCTCGTGTCCGTCACAACACTATTTTTACTTCAGTGCCCCCTGTACCATAATCCGTGCCTCTTGTACATTCTAAGCCCTGCCTCATGTGCGTACAACCACGTGCCTCGCATGACACTTGCCGTGACTCCTACGGGGCCTGTCGTGCCACACCCACCTCACTTCACAACCTTGGTTCTGTAACCAAGTAGTCGGACCCATGCCTCTGCCGCCACAGGTTTGTGCATCCAGAGAGTGCACACCCGTGACTTAAGAAAACACACGTACGTACCTGTTGTGGATTCACCTTTTTCTGCCTTCCATGCCTGAACCAACGTGCCTTTGTCGCTCCCGAGACTTCACCACCATGCCTCTTTAACCAAGCATTCTAACACTCGGACCCATGCCTCTGCAGCCACACGTTTCTGCATCCATAGAGTGTACACCCGTGCCATGAGAAAACACATGTACGTGCCTTTGTCGCTCCAGAGACTTCACAACCATGCCTCTTTAACCGAGCATTCTAACACATGCCTCTCCCAACGCACTCTTGTACTACATCCACAGGGTTGATACCCGTGCCTCGAGAAGCAGCATGTCCGTGGCTGCGTTGGCTTGATTTCCGTGCATCCACTGCTTAAATCCACGCGCCTCACACAACACTGGCCTCCTGTGCCTGCGTCAACGTGCCTGTAGAACCTGCACTTCAGTGCCTCGTGTGCCTGTATCCACATGCTTGTAGAAAGGCTCCACTTCAGCACTACCACGTGACTTCACAAACGTGGTGCCTTCACTTCTTTGCCTACACGTATATGCACCCACGTGCCTCACGTGGCACTCGCCCAGGCTCTTACGTGCCCCATAATGCCACACCCACGTGACTTCACGAACATTGTTCTGTAACCGAGTAGTCGGACCCATGCCTCTCCCGACACACATTTGTGCATCTAGAGAGTACACACCCATGACTTGACAAAACACACGTACAACGTGCCTATTGTCGATTCACCTTTTCTGCCTTCCGTGCCTGAACCAACGTGCCTCACATGCCTAACGAAACATGCGTTGTGACTCTTACATGGTCCCACTGCCATGCTCGCGTCACTCCCGAGACTTCACAACCATGCCTCTTTAACCGAGCATTCTAACACATGCCTCTGCCACCGCACTCTTGTACTACATCCACAGGGTTGGTACCCGTGCCTCGAGAAGCAGCATGTCCTGCCTGTATTAGCTGCATTTCCGTGCCTCCGCTGCTTACATCCATGTGCCTCATACGACACTGGCCTGACCCGTGGTTCTCTAACTGCCTGTAGAACCCATACTTCTGTGTCTCCTATGCTTCCCTCTGGAAGTGCCTGTAGAACCCACACTTCTGTGCCTCCTGTGCCTGCATCCACGTGCCTGTAGAACCTGCACTTATGTGCCTCGTGTGCCTGCATCCAAATGCCTGTGGAGAGGCTCCACTTCAAAACTAACAGTCTCAACACTAAAAAAATATTGTAGCACAAAAAAAACCCAAGCCAAGCATAACGAATCTTGATGCCCAAACGGACGGCTGAAGATTAGAGACGGTTCAATGGTTTCCATCTCTCCCTCCCTCTTCTACTACCTTGCTTCCCCTTCCGCAAAGTAAATCTCGAAACCTTCATCACTCCTGCACGCTCTCCTCCTTCCTTCTACACACAAACACAAACTCAAAATCGAGTTCGCGTCACCGGACAACTGCCACCGCGTTCGCCAACCACACTCAAATCCGACAAAAAAACAGCCACACTCTGCCCGCGACAACACCAATAACCCCGCAGGCTGCGGCGACCAACAGCGAGGACTTCAACAGCGGCGGCGGAAATCACAACAAAAAAGGAGCAACGACACAATAAGCGGATGGAAGCGAAAAACACAGCACAAGCAACTGAAGGTAATTATCATTCTATCCCACTCCATTCCACCGGGTAGATCGTAGTGATTTTTCCACTTCCAGGAACAGCAACCCCAGCCACCGCTACCAAGGAGTTTTCTAATAACCTAAATCAATTTGCCTAACAAGTTGAACTAGCGCAGAGATGAGATTTAATAGAAATGCTACTGCTCTCCACCCTGGGATTTTCGCCATACGATTTGTGCTCAAAGGTAAGAAACCTGAAACATCAGTAACTAGAATACGTCCATAGATCCAAACCCTGCAAGCATCCTAAGAGGCCTAAACTGATAACCGTACGAGATTTTCTACATCCCTTGTCCGATCAATGTAACCGTTTTTTAAATTAAGTGCCTCTGCTGTGAAATACCGTGAACAAAGAATAGATGTACCATGTGCTTCTATGGTAAAACAACCCGTGCCTCTCTATCCATCCAAATTTGTTTTCACACCACGCAGGTTTTTTTCCTGTGACACTTGACTCTGCTTCTAACACCTGCCCATTTTTTATGCAGCAATGACAAATCGTCACGAAGAAGCTAAAACGCAGCAAAATACTGACGAAGACCCTGCTGAAGAGCATGCAAATCAGCAAGCTCCGATCAAAGGTTAGAGCAAAAAGTCTCCACTGTCCATCTACAAAAAACTATATTGGGAGTTATTAATAACTTAACTGCTATCCTTGACAACAATAACTTAACTATGTCTACAAATAAAACTACCTACCACTTTTTATATATTTCTTTATAGAAAACATAAAAAATGTTCACACACTATCTTATTTTTAATTCAAAAACAGTTTAACTTACCCAATAAATCTTGAACTATCATTGATGATATTCCTCCAATTATGAAATATCACCTGCAGAGTGCATTTTTGTCTCAGAAAATGCTTCACCCTGACTTCACTACCCCAGCTGCACTCATAACCTTAATTAATATTTTCTTCCATCCCTTGATTAGCTCAATCGATAACAATAGTAATAACCTATCTTAACCCAAGAAAATAAAACTAAAAATCCCCTTTGGGAGTTTCACATTCCTTATGCATAATCATGGAAGACATATATTTTAAATGTGTATCAACTATTTTTGGACAAAAAGAACATCATTTTTTGTTACCTGGTCATTATACAGGACACGAAGACGGTGATATTCACAGCGCAGAAACAGGCAGCATGACTCCTCATTCATCAGAAAAGGACACAAAACAAAACATGAGGAACAAACCACTTGCAGAAGAAATGATAACTTACACCAGGCTCAACAAGAATAAACATCCAGCAACAAGCAAAAAAAGAGGAAATCAGATACAAGCACTGTTTTTACTCCTGGAGCAAAAAGGCTAAAGCAAAAGGACAATGATGAAAACATCATCGACACTAGTACCTTGCAGAATCAGCCATTACCTCTAATGGTACTCCCGCCAACATCATCAACCACCACGAAGAAACAAGCTAAACGCAAGAAGAAAAACAAACGACGAAGGGTAGAAAAAGAACAAGACGATACCAACAGCAAAGGTTCAGATACCAATGATGACGACGATGACAAGGAACATGATGCAGATTTCATTCCTACAGACGGCGATGATGCCGACGAGCATGACACCGACGCAGAACATGACGATGATGTAAAAACACACTTATGTACTAATTTTGAATACCACCATTAAGGACTCAGGATCTAATGTTGCTTTCTAACGAAACCCTTTCATTTTGTCTTCTGAAATAGAACAAATCAGGACAGAAGGACAGAAAGAGAAGAAAGACAAGCGGAAAAGAATTGGCAGCACCAACAGTTGACGAAGAACAGCAAGAAACAGACGAAGAGAAATGCCAAATCAAGGCCGGGTCAGCATTCGCTCATGTCAAGAAAGCATGGAATTTACTTAAAGACCGTCATAGGGAAGATATTAGGACGGCAGGATTTGGCAGCATAGAGAACTGCAAAATAACGGGCTCCATCTGCAAACCACTTGCAGCACACATCTACGACAACCTGGACATAGAAAGCATGACAATAACCTTCGGTGATGGTACCGAAGACAAGAAACTCAAGATTACCAAGGAAGCTATACACAAGGTGTTTGGTTACCCAAACGGCACGGAAAAGTCAGCACCAAGGCCAGTGAAGAGCCCAACTTCAATGAAAAAACTGATGTCAGACCTTGGCTTCAAACATACAGATTTCAGGCCAAAAGAACTGTCCGTAGAGCTAAATAAATTGGTGGAACTAGATGACAAACAGTCAAACAGGAAATCAGTTAAAATATTTTTCCTTATTTTTTTCCACAACGTTGTCTGCGGGTCAAGCGCCGCTATCTTCGCCCGACAAGCTATAATGGTAGAGGACATGAACTATCCAGAGATGGCAAAGATGGATTTATGCAAGGTAATCGTCGAATTTATTAAGGAAGGAGCCAAGATATGGCAGAAACACAGAGACTCGCCTCAGGAAGAAAAGAACAAAAAGCATGTCAATGGTTTGTCACAAGGGCCAGTAATCATGTACCTTGACTCCCTGCTGCTGCCAACTGACACAAAAGAAATGCGGAAGATTGCAAAGACAATGGACAAGACCTCATTACCATGAGCAAACCATCTCAAAGAGAGTGACCTAGCGAAAATAGCTAGAGCAGACATGAAAAGGGGCGGAAAAGCACGACCAGATGACTATGAATTTGGCAAAATACAGGTATAGCTATATTGTACATAAATCAGTCCTTCCCTTTTTCAAAACGGTTTCCGTTCTAATTAACTACATTCCACCAAAACGATGCAGACATGGAAAGGAACATCAGAGAGGATCTTCTATGCCAACACAGCATCAACTCTGTCTTCAATTCGGCAGATAGCAGGAGAACATCGCAAACAACAGCAACACCAGAACACGACCAAACTGCTACCACCTCCACCCAAACGCCGGCGCAAACCATGTGTCAGCACCAGTGGAAGCACGGAACCAAACAAAAGCAGAAGAAAGATTCCAAAGGATAAACAAATTGTTGCAAAAAGTACTTCATGAAGCAGAACAGATACCCTCAATAACCACCAGGCCTGAAAACCAATGCAACGAAAAGGAAAAAATACTGGATGAAAAAAAACAAGAACCTAGTCATGCAACAAACAATTGCCCTGATGGATTCATTGGAACAACTCAGACAGTTTCAGGACATAGTTTGCACAAGGTACCTGACAGACAACGCGACCCTGCAGACACTAGAGCAAGCAGATCCAGCAGCCTCAAGTAGACTAGCCGATGCCAACCGCACGAATGAAATCGTAGCCACAACAGAACCAAGAGAAAGGAGAAAAAAAAGAAGACGAAGAGAGGAAGAGAAAAGCAAAATCAAGGGACATAGGCATTGACAAGAACAAGATAAAGCGGCAAAAACAGGTAAGTAAATACTAATGCATGGTGCCATGCGCACACTAAAGCAAACCCCTGTTTCATACCTAAACTGAAAAGAACTGCCTCAATGCTTTCAGGAACGTACCAATAGCACGCCAGACCAAGATGAACTCCAACAGCAGGATGGTATCAACAACCCCAAAAACACGAATGAACACAACAAACAAAGCTACAACAACAACTACCCCAACACAAGCACAAGATACGATCGACGTCAGAACCTATGAAGAGGTCTGTATGAACATCCATTTTTCCTTTCAAAACCAGATAGAGTTCTATGTGAACTAACAAACCTCCAACAAAATTTAGGCTCAGCTGAAGAACAGTCAACTCAGCAGCCCAGCCAAATAAATGCAAGAGCCTAACCCATAATCAACCGTTAGCATAACAAACAACAAAGAAGAAGAAAACAACGAAGAGGAGGTAAACTTCCATAACCCACTATTACCCACACCGAAAACTCATAAATAGCAGGAAAGAAAGTGAACCACAAACTCATATTGTTTGATCTCCAGGTATCACAAGCACTGCAAGACCAAGAGACAACCCGTGATGAAATTGAACCCATAGTGAACCTCAAACAGACGAAGGGGTCACACAACAGGAACTTTGTGTACAAGAGATTTCTAGTGCCACAACATTGCAGATCACCATCACGAGTACAAAGGAGAAAGCGCAAGACATCCTAGCAGATGAGAAACAAGAGACTGTTATACCTGACAAAGAAACAGTAGATGCATGCACAAATAACCCAGTCATCAACACGAAGGTAAAAATTCAACAACAACAACCACTTTTCAAAATATTTTTATGATGTCTGAACTACCTAATACACCCCGCCACGTCAATACAAAGATTATAAGGGATGTCTCACCATTTTCTATGAACAAATGCAGGAAACAAACGAGTATGCTGATCTCGAAGATCAAGAACTTCAAACAACAACATATGAAGAGGTTGAAGAGGTGAAGTTACAAAGCTCAGACACAAATGAAGTTCAATCTATAATTTCAATTTTTATTAAACAGGAAGAGGAAGCAAGCAAAAGCACTGGCCTAGACATTCAACAAGAAAAACTAGAGGACAACACGAGACAAGGAGAAGCCGTAGTACAAGGAGTAGACAGTCCTGCAACTCCAGAGATAGAGGTCTTATAAAAAAATTGTAACTAAAACAGTCAGAAATGCACCCATTTCTTAAATATTTTTTGTGATGGTGCAGACACAAGAAGCTCAAGAGACCATCAAACACAACCAGGGGAGCCCAATGAGAACCCAAACATGTTCTTCAAACAATAGACAATAATGCCACTGAAGACCAAGCCACAAAAAATTCACTGACCAAACAACAGGTACAAGAGACAGCGGCAGCGTCAACGACTGAAAAGGTAAACTTACGAAACCTGCAACTATGAAATTATAAAATTGCTGCATGCAGAATAAAATAAACTTCAACCTAAACCACATTTGTACTCACTCCAATGGACTCTCACTTTGCCGCCTCTATGTTTGAATAGCTGCAAGAAAAAAACAAGGTCAATGACGATGAACAGCAAAATAAAGAGCAAGAGAAGGACCCAAAACCACCACTGAACGAAGAATCAGCAGTAACAACAACAAATACAGAGGTGAAAACACATAACACCTCTTCATGAACTTATAGTTGGAAAACACGCATTTGACATTTCACTACTTTCTTGCATAGCAGAGAGAGGAGACCAATGAGCAAAAGGAGGACACTGAAGAAGGGCAATATGTTCTTCAAAAGGCAGCCATCAACGTAACAGGAGACCAAGCCCAAAAATATTCACTCACTGGAAAACACGCAGCAGAGACGGCAGTAGCAACAACGACTGAAAAGGTAAAGTTACATACGTTGGTCCTACCAAAGTATAAAATAGCTATGTGGAACCTCAAATGCACTGCCACTTAGCCACATCTATGTTTCAAAAGCTACAAGACAAAAACGATGGCGCCAGCAATGAACTACAAAAGAAAGAAGAAGAAGATGCCCAAAAACCTCCACTCAACGAAGAACAAGCACAACATTCAGCAGCAACGATTGAGGAGGTAAAGTTACATAAGCTGATTCTACGAAAATATAAAGTAGTTCCATGAGAACTGAAATGCACTCAAACTTAGCAATCTTTATGATTGAACAGCTGCAAGACAAAAAACATGACAGTGACGATGAACACCAAAAAAAAAGAACAGGAGGATACCCAAGAAACTACACTCGACTAAGAACAGGTGGAACAGTCAGCATCACCAACGACAGCTCAACAGGTGAAGTTGCACAAAATATTTCCACAAAATTACACGACTTAATCACAATCAAAATAGCTCAAACAACGCACCAAACAATTTGATGTTTTCCCATAACATCTGCTATAATTGAAATAAAGTAGCAAGTTAAATTATTTCAATGCTTTTTCAATGATAATGCAGAAACACGAAGAAGGCGACCATGGAGATACAAGCAATGAAATAGACACACACATTGTTCCAGAGAAAGAAGAAGAAACCATCGAAGAAAACCCTACACCGTCATACGATGCCAATTCCCCTGGCAAAGAGGTCAGTGCCAACCAGGTCGAGACTAAAAAACAAGACGAAAAGACCACCAGCAAGACACGACGGTTGACCAGGAAAAACATGATGCTAAGAAAGACATAGACGACTCGTATGAAGATGCAGAAAAAACTGAACAAAAGGGTACAATGCAAAAAGAAGAACAAAATATGCCGCAACAAGCAGAAGGAGAACAAGAAAGGAATAACACTGGACAGGACATATCTTCTAGCATCGAAGCAGGCAAGACAATATAAACTTAATTGCTATCTTGTGATCTTGTGACTTGGAGTTATTTATATTAAATTCAAAATCATCGCAGGCACACTGGAGAAAGGGAACAAAGATAGTGATTCCGTCAACAAAGCCATCGAAGACCTGTACAACGCTGTATGCAAGCCATGGACACAGAGAGAAATGTAAGTTCATGAAACTAACACAAAACACATTATTACACACGATCATTTTGACTGTATCATGTGTAAACTAAAATTTTTTTATAAATATACTTTACAGGGATGAGCTTTTCATTGCAACGAACAAGTTTGATGTCAATCTAGGCCATGTCGCTGAAAGTTTCAAGGTCGATAGTTCAGTACGCACTGAAGCAATCGAGCCCATGCTAACAATTTTGAGAAAACAACTAAATGGCACAGGGAGAAAGATTATGTCGTTAAGCAACACTGTAAGTAAAGATCATGGCAAAAGAATCACGTTTAAAACAATATATATGACTTTATAACTGAACTTACAAATTCCCTTTGTGTATCTGTGACAAAACAAGCAGCACTCGATAAAGGAAGCCGACGACGAAGATCCAATGTGCTACAGAAATAATGATCAAAACACAATAGAAAAAAATTACTACCTGCCAGGCTTACATCATTTTTCAACATGCAAGAACACGAAAAACTGCAAGATTATAACATGGTAAGCAGATCAGCTTGCGTATATGTTATGAAAAGTTATCTTTTTATTTTATGTTTCTAAATATAAGAAGATTTCCAAATATTTTCTTTTTATTTTTTGTTTTGCAGTTCCTTCTACCATGTTGTTGCGCGGGTTTGAGCAAGACGAAAATACAAGTCATTACTTCACCATTACAGTTAACATGCAAAAACAGCGCTTTGAACTCCTTGACTCTTCAACTGCATATCCAGGCACAATAGAATTCTTCCACAATGTAACCAGCAAATTAATGAAAATATGGAAGCACGTAAGCACAGAACTACAACTTTCACAAAAAAGCATCGACCATTTCAAAAGGGTCAAACTACAGGTGCCACTTCAAGGAGAAGAAACATAAGCACTTCCAACATTTCACTTCTTTGATTTTTTCAATACAAGTTTCACTACTAAAATTACTGAAATAATTCTCTTATTTCGTCTTTTCAATGCAACAATTACCACTACCATTGCTCCAACATTTCTCTTTGTTCCGTTCCTTGAATACAACAATCTTACTAGTAACATTCCTCTACATGCAGAACGGACTGCGCATTCTATATGTACATGAACCTGAAGCACTACTCCAATGATGGAACAGCAGCAACCTTAAAGCCAGAACAAGTACCAGAGTTGAGGAAAAGAATTCTATATCAACTAATCAGTCAACACAGAGGGAATACCAAACTGTCATTAATCAAGTGTACAACAGGTTAGTCTTTTCAGAAACTAAATCTTACAATTTTGTCACACTAGAAGAAGTAATATTCTTTTTTAAAAAATATTATTATTTGATTCTAACAGATATGCTGAAGTATGAAGTCGATATGGGAGATAAAGAAATGCGACAGACAGAATGTTGCATACTAGAAGAGTTTCCGCCAAATCCCGAGCAGAAAGAACATATTATGCGTGCGACAACCACAAAAGAGCATGAAGTTATTGATATATCCAGTAAACACAAAGAGGTTATGGATGTCAGCAGCCACGCCATCGCCCAAGAATCTTGCACAGACCACGAAGAAAAGGATCCACCAATAGAACCAGATCAACCACCACCAGACGACAAGATACCACACCATGCTGAAGAGGAAACGGACGAGCAAAATATTAACAGAAATATCCCGAGCACAGAGCAACCTGAACAAACAGGAACTGGTTTAAAAGAGGATGACAGAAGCAACGACGTACCAAATACACAAGAACAGGTTTCCGAGCAAAAAAACAACATGTTCTTCTTCAAGAAGAAACAGACTCGACAAGAAATCAGGAAGGCACCTCCAGCACCATCTCTTTAGACTTCCTAAAATACAAAACAACGAAAAAGCATGAAGAAGTTGATGAATTTATTTCAAACCTTGACCCAGACCAACTAAAGCAATACGATATGCTTAAACAGATGGGGCAGACATCCGATGAAATCAAAACAGCAATGATTTACCAGGAAGACTTTGAGTTCAACAAAAATGCCACGCCGTATCTGACAAGCTTACAGCAAGAATCAGGAGAACATTCAATGGGTCAATCATCTGAGAACAGTTCAGACAAGAAAATCTCGGTCAAGAAGAGACCGGTAAAGCCTTCAAGCAGGCTCCATGGAAAAATCGTGATTCCTACTTTTGTCCCAGGAGATTACAAATTTATGAACAAAGCCAAAGCACTTCATGAATACCTATTCAGCAAAGAAGGATAGGACTAATGCGGAGAGTAAGTACTTTCTCTTGCCACAACAAAAAAACAAAGAAATGTTGCCCCTTTTTTAACCAACCTAACTAATGTATAAACTTTTTCTGCTTGCAGTGTAAACGTATATATTAGCTCGAAGCGACCCGATTGGATTACAGGAAAACAAATAATGGAACAGCTACAAAAAGGAGATGATGGACAGATGGAGGGCTCCATCGCAAACACATTGTTCGAAGAATGGATAGTGCAGCAACAATATAACACAACCGATAAAGCCACACTTCCTGCAGAATTTGCAAACGTATGAACTCCAATTTGACAAAAAACACTTGCACCGTTTCAGTGTTTATAAAGATTGAACTAAAAATTAGAAAACTTTTTGGTCACAGATCGTTCTCGGTGTCAAAATTGGAGAGAAAGGAGGACTGGCAGAATTCAATGAGGACGAAGCATTGAAACAGTTTGCACCCCTTGTAACAGGGAATGAACTTTTAAAGAAAAAGGTGGTAAGTTAATAGAAATATACAAACATAATTCATTTCTCCTACAGATTGCACATTTAAATAACATTTAATTCTCCTGACAAGAATGAACTTTAACTGACTCTGTCTCCAAACACCGCAGATTATGATACCTCACAACACAGATAAACACTACACACTATACGTGCTCAACAAGTACACGAGCTCCATCGACATACTTGACTCACTGAATTACAGAAACAGAGATGGAAAGAATACATGGAAAACACACCATAAGGATCATCCAGAACTTGTACGTCAATTAAACCTTGTTTTCTAATTGGTTTTCCAATTCCTGCATTCCCTTGTTTAATGCCAAAACACAACAATAACACCAAACCGTAATCACGGATTAATAGGATGCACGCACTCATGAAGAAGCATTACGGCGAAGCGGAGCTACGAGCCAACGGCGAACCGAACTGGTCGAGGATAGCAGAAACACCTAACAGAGTTTGCGTGCCAAAACAGCAGGGTACCCAATGCGGACACTTCATGGTTCAATTTGCAAAATACTGGAATGGCATTGATCTCATAAAAGATGATGAGGATTTCGATGTAAGTGAATAGTACGAGAGCAATAATTTTAATTTTTACAAGCACCACTACTTGAATACTTCAGTTATCTCATGAAAGAAAAATAAAAGAATATCCAATGACCTCCATGCAGCAAAGAAACATAGATGCCGAGTGGAAACCAGAGTTCCTTTTTACAGCCATATTTGGTGAAACAAACCAAGTAAAGTGCGAGGATCTACCTGGAAGAATCAAAGAATTCAAACCAGAAACTTCGAAGTTCTTTTACACCAACAAAGGTAAGAAAATCATTTGTACTTATCTTTTTTTTGTAATAACCTACCCATCCCACGGTTCACCAATGTCTTTCGTATCACAAGAGCTTACATATTACATATCTGTTTCCGCTGACAGAAACAGATGAAACTAAAAGGGACAAAAGACGAAGCATTAGTCCATACCCAAAACATTCTCATTACTTCCAACACACAAAGGAGGCGTCCAACCTCTTCCATCTCATCATGAGCGACAGCTGGCAGGAAGAATACAAAAAGTGAGTTGTTTTCTATTGCACCTCAAATATAGTTGGACAGAGGCCAAAAATAATGTAAAATTCTGTTTCTCACTGACCGTGACCTCCAAAATTATTTAATCTCCCTGTCGCAGCAAAACTATATTTAGGCGCATCCGCAGGGACAGTGAAAGCACGCAACTTACTGGAGCCCAACTGAAGGCAGTATTAATTTGGTCCAAGACCAGCACAGACGAACATATTTAGGCGCATCATATGGAAAAGAGGGTCCTCGATGACATAGCAGAAATCTGGGAAAGCAAACAAGATTCAAAACAGAGTGATAGAGTAATATTAGGCCCAAACTTTGCAGAGGTAAAATTTTAAAAAGCAAAATCTTGTTTATATTGCAACACCTACTCTTTTTATATTGTTACACAGCTCTTTTTTCTAACCGTTTTTTTCATCGTAATTATTGTTTGCAGCATATATTGGATTTAAAGCATCACAAAACTGGTATTAACAATTTAAGAATGAACTGCAAAAAAGAAAGAATCAGCTGGTTCCCATGTATCTCAAGGAAAATCAACGGAAAAAGCTCTCAACAGCAAACATGGTAACAACCTTTTCCTCCATGACAAAATCTCAAAATATGCGTTCTATTAAATTACTTTATATTAAACTGTCATCTAAGCAACAAGTATTTTGTACGTGGATATTCATTCCAATGGAGAAGGATGACCGCTATGTACTATATGTGCTGGACAAATACAAAAACAAAGTTCACATTATTGATCCTCGAGAAATGCTCTAGAGGAATTTGAGAAAGAAAAGATAGACGTAGATAAATTGGATGAAAAATAAGCAAGTCGAGTTCTTCAGGAAAATGAAGATGCTGAAAAAGAAAGAGAAAGACATGTTCAGGAATATCATGTTCATAAGATGGCAATCGTAAGCATTTATACATAACAATTTTTTCAGTTTTACAAGTTGCAATATAAAAACAATTAATTACAAATGCAATATTCCCAGGTACCTAGGTTTAAAGAAGTCTTCAACATCATACTAGGACAAACAATGACTCCCATGCGTACAAGATGGCAGATTCATACCGTGCAAGATGTTCTAGTGGTAGAAAAGGGAGAATCAACATTTGTTGTTTTAAAGCTTGCATTCATCTACAATGGTGAAAAGTTTGTCCAAGACCTGGAAGATTTGACAGTAAGTTTATATAGATTTACTTATAAACAACTTATATGCACAAACTCTAATAATATACTTCTCTTCTCGGCAAAATTTCACAGGATGAGGTCGAAGATTGGAGGGCAGAGGCAATGTACATTCTCTTAAGTAGCGAGATGAATCAAGTCAAAGCTAGTGAAATGGGTGACGAGATTAGCAAGATCTTGAGAAAAATGAAGACTAAAACTTTTGATTTAGCCCGCGAGGCTAATTCTATCTAGACGTGACAATTTTTTTATCAATAACTCACATTTCTATGTAATATAGTTAGAAATTGAGTGTTCATATTGAAAAGAGAAGTATTTCGACAACAATGCCTCTTACATCATCAGAGAGTGCCAGTAAACTATAAAAAACAATGCCTCCTCTTATTTGTACCACAACACTGACTCCCAAAACGAACCCTTACGCATGACTCTGGGGACCACCCTCCCGTGCCTCCAGAGGTGACAAGGCCTTTGTGCCACCAAACCCTGGGTCACCATGCACTCGGGCAATATCCACACACACACATACCATTACGCGTGACTCTGGAAACCACCCTCCCATGCCTCCAGAGGTGAAATGGCCTTTGTGCCACCAAACCCTGGGTCACCATGCCTCTGGGCAATATCCACACACACACATAGCCTTACGCGTGACTCTGGAGACCACCCTCCCGTGGCTCCAGAGGTGAAATGGCCTTTGTGCCACCAAACACTGGGTCACCATGCCTCCGGGCAATATCCACACACACACATAGCCTTACGCGTGACTCTGGAGACCACCCTCCCATGCCTCCAGAGGTGAAATGGCCTTTGTGCCACCAAACCCTGGGTCACCATGCCTCCAGAAAATATCCACACACACACACATAGCCTTACGCGTGACTCTGGAGACCACCCTCCCGTGGCTCTAGAGGTGAAATGGCCTTTGTGCCACCAAACCCTGGGTCACCATGCCTCCGGACAATATCCACACACACACACATAGCCTTACGCGTGACTCTGGAGACCACCCTCCCGTGCCTCCAGAGGTGAAATGGCCTTTGTGCCACCAAACCCTGGGTCACCATGCCTTCGGGCAATATCCACACACACACACATAGCCTTACGCGTGACTCTGGAGACCATCCTCCCGTGGCTCCAGAGGTGAAATGGCCTTTGTGCCACCAAACCCTGGGTCACCATGCCTCCGGGCAATATCCACACACACACATAGCCTTACGTGTGACTCTGGAGACCACCCTCTCGTGCCTCCAGAGGTGAAATGGCCTTTGTGCCACCAAACCCTGGGTCACCATGCCTCCGGGCAATATCCACACACACACACACATAGCCTTACGCGTGACTCTGGAGACCACCCTCCCGTGGCTCCAGAGGTGAAATGGCCTTTGTGCCACCAAACCCTGGGTCACCATGCCTCCAGGCAATATCCACACACACACATAGCCTTACGCGTGACTCTGGAGACCACCCTCCCGTGCCTCCAGAGGTGAAATGGCCTTTGTGCCACCAAACCCTGGGTCACCATGCCTTCGGGCAATATCCACACACCCTCTTAGCCTTACGCGTGACTCTGGAGACCACCCTCCCATGCCTCCAGAGGTGAAATGGCCTTTGTGCCACCAAACCCTGGGTCACCATGCCTCTGGGCAATATCCACACACACACATACCAAGAACGCCTCAACAGTGGCTAGCTCCTACGCACACGTGACTTCACATGCTTCAAACCCGTGCCTCCGCGGGCAACATACCAATGCCTTCGTAGTATACACACATGTGAATGCACGCACAAACCTAACTCGTAAACAGACGTGACTGCAAAAATTCAAACCCGTGCCTTCAGCACAACGTTCAGCACATGCTTCAAACACATGCTTCAAACCCGTGCCTTCGGCACAACCTGCTATATAAAAATTAAACACACGCCGCACAAACCAGCACGCCGCACGACCAACGCGCCGCACGACCAACACACACTTCGACCTATGCCCCCCCCTTCAAGATGTTTATAAAAATTAAACGAGCCGAAGACGAGCCGGAGGTTCCCTCGCGCCGAAGGAGCCGTGTCACACGACGACGTACAACGCGCCGCACGACCAACACACACTTCGACCTATGCCCCCCTTCAAGATGTTTATGAAAAATAAACGAGCCGAAGGCGAGCCGAAGGTTCACTCGCGCTGGAGGCGCCGTGCCACACGACGACGTACAGCGCGCCGCACGAACCAGCACGCCGCACGACGAACACACACTTCGACCTATGCCCCCCCTTCAAGATGTTTATGAAAATTAAACGAGCCGAAGGCGAGCCGGAGGTTCCCTCGCGCCAGAGGCGCGGTGCCACACGACGACGTACAACGTGCCGCACGAATCAACACACACTTCGACCTATGCCACCCCTTCAAGATGTTTATGAAAATTAAACAAGCCGAAGGCGAGCCGGAGGTTCCCTCGCGCTGGAGGCGCCGTGTCACACGACGACGTACAACGCGCCGCCCGAACCAGCACACACTTCGACCTATGCCCCCCCCTTCAAGATGTTTATGAAAATTAAACGAGCCGAAGGTTCTCTCGCGCCGGAGGCGCCGTGCCACACGACGACGTACAACGCACCGCGCGAACCAACACACACTTCGACCTATGTCCCCCTTCAAGATGTTTATGAAAATTAAACGAGCCGAAGGCGAGTCGGAGGTTCCCTCGCGCCGGAGGCGCCGTGCCACACAACGACATACAACGCGCCGCACGAACCAACACACACTTCGACCTATGCCACCCCTTCAAGATGTTTATGAAAATTAAACGAGCCGAAGGCGAGCCGGAGATTCACTCGCGCCGGAGGCGCCGTGCCACACGACGACGTACAACATGCCGCACGATTGAATGATTCTGGAGACTGCTTTTTTACATTAAAAAGTTGCTTTTTTTTCTTTACTTGAAAGGTGACATTTGATAGTGTTGGTAGTCCCCGCCTGTAACTACCCCATAAATCTCCATTACCCGGAAATATAATGGGAACAAAAAGGGAAACAGAAAAGGAAAAAAGGGAACCAACCGCGCGAACCGGTATTTTTTTTGTGTTTTCGCGTGAATAGGGAAAACAGAAAATTCAGGTGGTTTGAGGGTCAAACTGCAAAACGCACCAAACTACAAATCGGAAAGGGAAAACCGGGAACCAACCGCGCAATTGGTTTTCCCTTGCAGGAGCGCTCCGCGCGCGACACTTGTCACGTGCGGAACGCTCCCGAACCGCTCGTTACGAGCGCTCCGAAGGAGCGCTCGTTAACTAGTTGCTCCCTTATAGCTATTGCGGCATTTCTAAAAAAAGATGATGTGACACCACGCGACTCCCTGATGGCCATTGAACTCTACCCTGAAAAGAAGAAAAGAAAAGTGCACAGAGTCGGAGATCTAGTTGTAAAGTATGGATTATTCATAGGTGTTTGATGAACCAAATCCTCAACCATGTAAAAATAGACACAACTGTTCCAAGGCAGAGCAGAAGCTTCACCTTTTCCCCAGATATGCAAACCCCGGTGGCAAGCACACTCTATGGAAAAATGTGTGGCATGCAAAAGTCCCTCTTAAATATGTGTATTACTGCATGGAAAACAGTGACAAGAACATTTGCGACTGAAAGCATGGCTAATAATAAAGCCTGTTGCTGGCTATATACTAATGTCATGTCACATATAGCCTTTGTAAAAGTACACTCATATAATAAGCCAGCTATTAAGTTGGCTATAGTATTTAATATATGCATGTGAAGACACACACTTGATTGGGAGGAAAGAAGGCTGCACTTGTTCACACGCTGCATGCAAGCACTTTTTCTAGTAACCTGTGCTAGCGCTTGGCGACTGATCAAGCGCCCGCTGCGCTCTCTCTCCTTCTTTCTCACCCTTCCAGCTAGGATTTCAATGACTTGGCATGTGTTATAGCCAGCTGACTAGGCTTATTATACTTGCTCTGACAAGAACAGGGTATTTGGGCACCTTTCTTGGTCGTTTTTTTTTTTTTTGAGTCAAACAACTCCGTGTGAGGCGACGACTCTGATCCGACGCTGGGCCAACCAAAGGCCTAGCCGAAACCACGCTGTTCTGGGCCTCATGATATTTTTCGCTCAGTTCGTGAAGCAACGCAGCCCAAGACCATTCCGCACACCGCCCACGCTGCCAGCCTGGGCCCGCATGGCCGGCTGCCTATAAGGCAACGGCCAGTGCGAGGGGGCCCCACCAGGCAGGAAGCAGCAGAGAGAGAATTCAAATTCCAATTCCTCGGTGTCTCCCCATTCCCCAACACCACCAGTCCACCGCCACCGCCACCCAATCCGTCGCTCTCCTCCCCGCCGGCGATCGCCGCCGGGGCCCTCATCGGCGCGGCGCCGCTCCGGGACCGGGCGATGAAGCTGAAGATCAACAAGGCGTGCGACATCGCCTCCATCTCCGTCCTCCCTCCCCGGTACGGTCCCCCCGCCCAGGCCGATCCCCTCCCCTCTCGCCGCCGGCTGCTCGCGTTCGTTCCGACGCGTGCTTGGTTTAATTCGTGCTCGTGGTGTGTTTTGTTGGTGGTGCAGGAGGACCGGAGGGAGCAGCGGTGGCGGTGGCGGGATGAGCGCGCCTGCTGCTGCTTCCGCCGCGGCGGCGGCGCAGCAGCAGCGGTCCCAGTCCATGTCGCAGAAGTCCTTCTCGCAGGGAGGAGGAGGAGGCGGCGGCCCGTTCTCGCAGGGCGTCGGCGCGTCCTTCTCGCAGGGCATAGGCAGCGGTGGCGCGTCTTTCTCCCAGGCCAGAGGAGCGTCCTTCTCGCAGGGCAGCGGCAGCGGAGGCGCCGCGTTCTCTCAGGTCGGTGGAGGCGGAGGCGCGGCCTTCTCTCAGGGCGGTGGAAGCGGAGGCCCCGCGTTCTCTCAGGCCGGCGGAGGCGGAGGCGCGGCGTTCTCTCAGGGCGGTGGAGGCGGAGGCGCGGCGTTCTCTCAGGGCGGTGGAGGCGGAGGCGCGGCCTTCTCTCAGGCCGGTGGAGGCGGAGGCGCGGCCTTCTCCCAGGGCGGTGGAAGCGGAGGCGCGTCCTTCTCCCAGGGCGGTGGCAGCGCGCCGCTCGTGCACGCGCAGTCGCAGCTCTCGCAGGCCTCCCTCGACGCGAACCTCCTCAGCCTCCTCTCGCAGGCTCCCGCGCGCGACCAGGTCCCGTATACATCATCCCTCCTCCTTCTCCAATTGTTGCCACTGTGTGGTGATCCATGATCGAGGCCGCGTTTGCTTCTACCGGTTGGATCACAGGATCGGTGTGTTCGGTGAATTTGTTGGATCAGTGGGTCACTAGCATGTCGGGTATGTCGGTCTTGAGTTTGTTGCTTGCAGTAGCGAGTTTGCATCGAATTGATTGGTGTTGGTTACTGTTAATTAGTCGCTTCCACTGAATCCTCTTGTGCTTGGTTAATCTCTGAAGTGGCCATTTTATCGATCTTATGTTTAGTCACAGTAGCGTTGCAACGAATTGATTAGTGTTGGTTACTGTTAATTAGTCGCTTCCAGTGAACCCACTTGTGCTTGGTTGATGCGTGGAACAAATAGTTCAAATCTCTGCAGTGGCCATTTCATTGGGCAAATTAGTGAACTAAGTGTTATTGCTTGATATCTCAATTTGGTGCACGCGAGCCGAGCATTCATGTACTTGCATTACTGAAAGTGTTAGAGGAACGACACCCATGTGATCCTTTTCTGCTAGACTGTTTGAAATGGTGATTTTGATCTGTATGATTTGTCACAATTGACGCCGTTCTGTGCACAGTCAGTATGCAGTTACGATTTATTCATATCCCTCAATGCAGAGGGAATGCCCAAACCAACTGTTCTTATCCTAATAAATGTTTGAGTGAGAACAGCTATGTTTTTTGTTATACTTGCTGGTTACAGAAGGTGGATTCCTTAAAAAAAAAAGTTATATGATGTGCACACTTTTTATCTGCTGCCCAATTATGATCTTCATTCTCTTTCCTTTGGTGACCAGAGATTTGCCTTGGAACAGGACTCGTCGAAGAGGACATCTTCATATCCTGCCAGTTCAGCTTCTTGTGTGCGTGAGGAATCTCAGCTGCAACTGACAAAGATACCAACCAACACTATCCACCGCTGGAGCCCCTCTCTTCCGGATAGCAGATGTAAACTCAAGCCCTTGCACCTGACAGAATTTACATTTTATCCATTTTTCTTTTGCGGGAAATTACATTTCATTCATGGCCATAACAACAGTTCACATGCTCTTCAAGCACACTGATTTTGGTGTTCTGAATAGGTTCACAAAAATTCTCTCATTAACTGGGTATGTAAGTCATATAGTGCATGCTTTAAACAGATAGTGACCTGAAGCTGTTCTAAAAGTAGAATCTAGATTTTATTTTAAGCTGTCACATTGTCATGATATACTTGGAAGTATATTTCGACTAAAGTGCCAAGTTGATGTTTTTTCGACAGGTCAGGTTAATGAGGAAGTTGAGCGCAAGTTTCAGCATCTGGCAAGTTCAGTACATAAGATGGGAACGATATTAGACTCAGTGCAAAATGATGTGATGCAGTTAAACAGAGCCATGAAGGAGGCATCACTAGACTGTAAGTCACCCCCTAATTGGTACTTTTGATCAATATATGGGCGATCGTAATTGCTGCTATTTCTTCATGAGTTTTGCACTCTAGCTAATTCTGTTACATCCCACAAATAGTACATCATCGACTAATGAGAGCGTGTATTCGCTTTGTTCAGCTGGTAGCATTCAGAAAAAGTTTGTGCTCCTAGAGGACTCTCTAAAGCAAATTGTAAGGATAGTTGCTAGTTCAGTCCTTTTTTTGCTTCTCTTTTTTTCTGAGGCAACAAAGTTTAATTAATCCAAACGTGGTACCACAGCTTAAGGGACAAGATGATCTGAAAGCACTCCTTGAAGGAATCACAGAAAGTAATCCTGACCGACTGAGTGTTCTCAACTCTCTCGCCAGCAAACAGGATGAGATGTCCTCGTTACTTTCAGTCTTGCCAAAGCATGTGCAAATAGAACTGGGGCAACTGAAGGGTGACATCAGCAGAATTTTCTCAAAGGAGATAGAGGTACTACTGCTAAGATCAACCACTAGCTTTAGGTTCACTTGTGTTTGGGAATTATTCTGATGTGCATATGAGTAATTATCTTACCTTGCTGATTTACCACCATGTAAAATTCTCCCTTATGTCCATATGTGTGAGTTTAGTTTCTATGAAGGCATATAAGCTCGTTCATACCATTTTCTTCTATATCTTATTTTTCTTTCAGGAAGCGTAATTCCGTTGTGTATTCATGATATCTAACACTAAAAATTCACAGTCTACACTAGGGCTTATTTTTTCAGCATTTTACTCTGAAGTTAAAGGATTGCTTCTGAAGAACATGCACAATCTTGTAGTATATCATGTGGCATGCTAAGACCCCATCACTTCACATACTAGAGTAAAGCAACTAATGTTGGTTTTGCTGACCTTTGCCTATTTGGACAGGGGATAGTTAGAGCTGTTGATACTAGGCTTGACCGGATGCAAATGCTGGCAGTACGTGTACTTGTCGCTCAACTAATTGAATTAACAAGCCTTTCAGTACTTTTCTCCTCTTATTCTATTTCCCTTTCTTTGCTGAAGAACCAGAGCTGCACCACCAATGCAAAACCCCTGATGAACCAGACAAGTGTAACAAATGGAAGCCCCCTGATGAAGCAGACACCAGCAGCAGATGGAAGCACCCTGGTGAACCAGACAAGAGTAGCAGATGGAGGCCCCCTGATGAACCAAGGACCAGTAGCAGATGAAATCCCCCTGATGAACCAAGGACCAGTACCAGATGGAAGGCCGCAGAAGAAACAAAGACCAGTAGCAAATGGAAGGTCCCAGAGGAAGAAACAAACACCAGTAGCAAATGGAAGGCCCCAGAGGAAGAAACAAAGACCAGTAGCAAATGGAAGGCCCCAGAGGAACCAAAGACCAGTACCAAATGGAAGGCCCCAGGTGAAGCCAACAAAAACAGCAGATGGAAGCTCGCAGATGAACCAGAAACCCGAAGCAGATGGAAAGGCCCTAATGAACCAAGTACTACCAGTAACTCAAGCGTAATCTTCTAACCTCAGCTCCTTATACAGATCCAAGTTGTTAGATAACTAGTACTATGCATTGCTGTAGTATGGAGCATCAGATGTGAAAATTGCCTTGATGAAAAATCGAAACGCTAACTGAACCTATAAATGCCGACATCCTCAAGAGGAAAGCTGCAAGATATTCTTATGTGCAGGAGGATCTTGTGATAAGATCCTTCTCATTTTCTTTTGCTGCAAAGCTAGTTAGTTCTGGCCTTTGAAATGTTGAAATGTCCTCTTGAGATTTGGTAATTAAAACGCTTGTACAGTAGATCGTTATCTCCGTTTTGACAGCAAGATCAGATTGGTGTGTTTTCAGTTATATTGCTAACTAAAGTCCCTTCACTTTTCTGAATATGCATCTGCCTTTGCTTTAGTCTTCCCTGTTCCTGCTTGGTTTGAGATTCTACTACTAATTAGGCTTGTTTGTCTGTCAGTGCCAGTGCTCCTGCGCCCTTGGCTTATCAGAGGAAGACAGAAGGTGTGAAGCCAAATGTGGAAAAGGGGATGGCAAAGGCCGCCACAGGTGCACAGGAATTGGGTGGCTCAGGCGACAGCAGTCCGGCGCCACCTAAAGAGCAAGAGTTGGCGATTCAGAAGGTCAATGAAGAGGCACCAGTCAACAAGGTAACTCGCGCCGCAACCTTGCTCATTTCTGGCTCGACTGAACAACTGTAAAATGTTAATGGCTCAAGGCCGACACCGCTGAATTGTTATTATTTACCCTTAAAGAAGAGCATCACTGATTAAGCGAATCATTTTGTGCTGAAAGAATAACATGACTGATTAACCGAATCATTTTGTCCTGAAAGAAGAACATGACTGATTAACTGAATTTGCTTGAGCATGCTTGGTGCTGCTGCTTCACGAATGCTCTGTAGTTTGCCCCCGTGGATTAAGCAAGTGAAGTAGAACAGTAGGTTAAACAAGTCAAGTTGTTCCTGCGGTTATTGACTGTGTTTGCGATGATGATGATGATGATGGCTGTTGCGGATGGAAAACAATGCAGGCGATGTTGACCATTGTCATCGACTCGGACGACGACGAGGAGGGGGGTGGCAGCGCCGGGAGCGCGTCATGCGTCACGCTGAAGGCCGAAGCAGGTAGAGCCAGCCAGCCGCTGAATTGAACTGAACTGAACTGAACTGAACTTCCTTTCTCCCTCTACAGTCTACACTACTGAGAAGTGTAAACACATGTGATGTGACAGTGACTGTATGTCTGGTGCAGGTGGTGCGGGTGGTGGAGCGGTGGCGGAGGCGGCGATGGGCGAGGGGGAGGCGCTGGAGATCCTGCGGCGGGCGAGGAAGCGCCGGCGGAGGGAGGAGGCCAACGCCGTCGTGCTCGACCACTGCTAGACTGTTTATTTAGTACGTAGCAGCAACCCAACGGTAACGATTGGCGTACAGATACAGACAGAGGTGGGTCGACAGACAGTGTTTTAAGAAGATAACAGAGGTTAGGGGGCGTACAGATCAGAGAGGGAGAGGTGAAAACTTACCACACAGCGAAGGGGAGATGTTCACGCAGAGAGGTGGGTCGACAGACAGTGTTACAGTGCACGCAGAGACAGAATGCAGATATATTTCTGCCTGCTGTTACGGTGCCATTACTATTACAATCTCCGAAATAGGCTTTCGCCCCGCTTTATAAATAAAGCATAAGTCCATACAGCCACATCTCAGGTACAGTCAGCAAGAAAGGAGAAAACGCTGGGGCCACAGCACAAAGAAGCCCAAAAGAAAGGAAAAAAACAAAAGCCTCCAGGGGCAAGCTAAGTAGCAGACGAGCGGTTGGAGAGCCGGCGCGCAGAAGACACCAGAGCGTCCAAAAGAAGCTGAAGACGATCACGATCCCTCAGCCTAGCGAGCGGATGCCAGTGCTGCAGGAAGGCAAGAAATTTGAAGAACGAGTCAGAAGCACGTCGCGGGAACACCCGCTCAATCACCATCTTATTGCGGGTAGTCCAGAGAGTCCACATCATAGCCGCGAAGATAAGCCAGAACAGTCGGCGCTTATGGCCAACCTGGGTGGCCCTAACCTGCAGAAACCCTGCGAGGTCAGTGGCCTCCCACTCCGGCCCAAGAGCCTAACGAACAAAGCACCAAAGTGCCTGCGCTGCTATGCACGAGAAAAGAATGTGCGTTCCCGTTTCCGGGACATGGCACAAAGGGCACAGTCCATTGCCCGGACCATGGCGCTTCAGCACCTCGGTCCCTGAAGGGAGACGATCTCGAAGAAGCTGCCAAACAAAAATCTTGATCTTCAAAGGTAGCGGTGCCTTCCACAATGGGGATAGCCACGGTAGAACCGGCAGCCTACATAATGCCTGATAAGCCGAACTAACGGAGAAATCGCCCGAAGGCGAAAGGCTCCACGACACCGAATCAAGGTCCAGGGACAGAGGAAGAGGGACTACTTCCCTCAGGTCTGCCCATTCCCTGACCTCAGCAGGTCCGAAGGAGCGGCGGAACGCAATGTTCCATCCGTCCTCCAGAGCCGCCTCAGAGACTAGAATGCCCGGGTTCGCACAGATCGCAAAGAGACGCGGGAACCGCAGGCGGAGAAGCTCGCCCTAAAGCCAGGGGTCCAACCAAAATTGGGTCCCAGACCCATTGCCAACCGAGAAGCGCACACCCAACCTAATCTCTTCCTTGATGGCCTGAATAGATTTCCAGAATTGAGAACCAGCCGACTGAGAACACGCCAAGAGGGGCTGGCCCTGCAAGTATTTGGCCTCAACCAGCTGCAACCACAGCCCCCCATCTTCCCGCAAGATCCGCCAAACCCAACGTAGCATGAGCGCCACGTTCATCCGGCGGGATGCGGGTATGCCCAACCCACCTCGGTCCTTAGGCATACAGATGTCAGCCCACTTGACCATGTGGTACTTGAGCCGACCGTCCCCTGCCTGCCAAAAGAACCTAGCCAGCTCCTTGTCGAAGGAGCTATGTACACCTTCAGGTAAGATGTACATCCCCATCATATACATGGGGAGGCTGGCAAGGTTAGAGCTAATGAGGATAGTTTTGCTGCCCTTAGAGGTGAACCTACCGCGCCAGGGCTCCGCACGGGACGCTACTCGCCCCACTAGCGGATCGTACCCACTCATTGTAATACTGGACTCGGCCAGGGGTATCCCCAAGTAAGATATGGGGAATGACGCCAACCTACAGTTGAGATTATCTGCGATCCGAAGCTGCTCAGCCTCAGAATAGCCAAGTACCACCACCTCGCTCTTATCAAAGTTAATCTTAAGTCCAGACATTTCCTCAAAGCAGAGCAAAAGGAACTTAAGATTAACAATGTCAGAGTCCGAGCCTTCCACCATAATCATGGTGTCGTCCGCATACTACAGGTGAGTAACCCCCCCATCCGGGATGAGGTGGCTAACAACACCCTTAAGGTGGCCGGCCAACTTGGCCTTATCTAAGATGCCCGCAAGGGCATCAACTGCGAGATTGAAAAGCAAGGGAGAAACAGGGTCCCCTTGCTTTACTCCTCTGGACGCCTGGAAAAAGGGTCCCACCTCACCATTAATGTTGATCGCAGTGTTCCCAGATCTAACCAGTTGCATGATCCAGGAACACCACCTCACGTCGAAGCCTCGTCGCTCCATCACCAACCTCAAAAAGGACCAATCCAGACGATCATACGCCTTCTGGAAGTCCAATTTGAGGAAAACCCCCTTGAGCCCCTTCAACGCCACCTCGTGAACGATCTCGTGAAGGGCAAGAATTCCATCATGGATCCGTCGGCCCTTCAGGAAGGCGGACTGAAGGGGGTGAGCAATCCTTTCTGCCACCGGTGATAAACGAGTGGCACAAACCTTTGCAAAGATTCGCTCCAACACGTTGATTACCGTGATCGGTCGGAATTGGCGGATATCCGTCGCCCCAACTACTTTGGGGATCAGGGATATGACACCGAAGTTAATCCTAGCCATGTCCAAGGTTCCAATATAAAACTCGTGGAACATGGGCATAATGATCGGGTGCAAGATCTCCCAGAATTTCTGAAAGAAGACTACCGGAAGGCCATCCGGCCCCGGGGCCGAGCAGGCTTTCATAGAAGCAATTGCCCGTCCCACCTCCTCAGGAGAGAAAGGGAGAGTAAGCTCCGCATTCTCCGCATCGGAGACCTGCTCTGCAGGCGGCCAGAAGTCAGCGCAGAGGGAGACGCCTCCACGTGGCTCAGCCGAGAAAAACTCCTTATAAAAGGAGTAAATATGGGTGGAGATGTCCTCTGGGCTTTCCAGAAGGACATCCCCATCCCAGAGAAAAGGGATAGCACACTTTCGCCTGCGGCCATTAGCAATCGCCTGAAAATAGGCAGTGTTCGCATCCCCCTTAAGGAGCTAGTTCAAGCCCCCACGCCGCTGCCGGAAGAGCTCCTCGCTCTTGTAGATGTCCATGAGCGAGGCCTCGAGGCCGTATCTCCTAAGCCAGTCGTCAGGAGACAGGCCCTGCCTATCAGTAAGGTCATCCAAAACCTTAATCTGATCCAGCAGGGTCCCCTTACGGGATCGCAGCTCAGCACCAAGGTTCGCCCCCAGCCCTTCATGGCCTGATGAGACAATTTAGCACAGTGATGCCACACATCCATAGCACAAAACACACGGGGCGGGGATGCGATCGCCTCTAGCCAGCAGTCGCGCACCAACTCAAAGAAGCCCGGCTGCTCCAGCCAAAAAGTCTCAAAGCGGAAACGGCGGGTCCTAGGGGGAGACACATCGCCCGACGAGAAAAGCAAGGGGGTATGGTTGGAGCCAATCCGAGTGACCGCCTTGAGAGAGCACAATGGGAACATCACTTCCCACTGAGCCGACACAAATACCCGATCCAAAACACTCCGGATGGGGTCCGCCTGCTTATTCGTCCACGTGAACCTAGCCCCTACGCGGGCTATCTCACGGAGCACAAGGTCCGCAATGCAGTCGTTAAATAGACGCATGCGGACCCGATCAACATTAGGCGAGCTTTTATCAGAAGCCCATCTAATGAGGTTGAAGTCCCCGGCCACCACGACCGGGGTGGTGCACCTCTCTACCTTATTTTTAAGCTCAGCGAGGAATACGGCAGAGCGAGCATGGTCCGCAGGACCATAAACAAAAATCACCTCCCAACTGAAGTGAACTCGTCGGTCAGTGACAGACATGCTCAGGAAGAACTCCCCTCGGTCCATATTGTCGACCGAGAAAGCATCCTCCCTGACCCCGAGCAAGATGCCTCCAGATTGACCCGTAGCGGGCAGCCACTGCCAGGCAAACTGGTGGCGGGAGAGCCCCTGGGGCTCATGCATACTAAAGTCCTGACGAATCGTCTCCTGAAGTCCCACAATGTCAATCTCTTCCTGTCGCAAATATTCGATGAGCTGCCGCCGCCTACCAGAGAGGCCGAAGCCCCTAATGTTCCAACATAGGAGCTTCATTTAATAACCTCAGTGTAATCCCTAGGCCCCGCAAGCGGGGCCGAGCTAGCCCGCCCGTCAATCGCGGGTCGGTGGGATGCCTTCACTGAGCGTCCACGTCGCCCCCGTGTAGGGGGGCGGCGGAAGTCTCCGGCCCGAGGGAAGCGGACCTGGAACTAGACCCACACACCTCTATCCGGTGTTTAGTGGGGTTGAGACGTGTGGGAGGGGGCGCCCTCGCAAAGCCCTCACCGAGGGGGGAACTGCAAGGGGCGTCTCCGCCCCAGTCTCCATAGGGGGCGCCTCACCAGCCCTGGTCTCTCTATGACCAGGGTCAGTGTGCGCCGGGGTGCTGGGTTCACCACGCGCAGCACAAGAACGGGCTTCAGCCAACGCCCCATCGAGCCTCTCCTTGGCGCAAATAGCAGAAATCTGCTCAAGAATGAGCCCCTTCTCGCCACAAAACACAATGCCACTATCGGTGGCCACCTCTGCCAGGTGAGACAACGGAGCGAAACCAAGCACAGAAAACTGAGAACCAGAACTAGAAGGAACAGAGGGGATGGATGGGGTACCTGAGGACAGGTCGCGAGCTGCAGCCCGCATGGCGGCCTTCTCCGAGATCGTCGGGACGCGGCCATCCAGGATGACCCGGGACTGGCTGAGCATCGCACTCTGACGCGCAGCCACCAGCGGAGAGGACCCACCCCGAAGCTTGGAGCCGGCCGCGGTAGGGGTCACAGCGGCCAGGTCCAAGGGCGGAGGCGGCTCCAGGTCCGGGGCCCCCAAGGCAAGGGAAGGGGGGGACCCTGGCGAACGCGAGTAGCAGACCACCCCCGGCGAGCGCGGCGATGACGAGGGGCGCACCTCCATCCCCACACTCACCACGTCCTCCTCCACGACCTTTGGGTCAGCCACCTGGGTCACAACAGGGGAAGGGACGGCCACAGCCACAAACCCACCCCCTGACGCCACCTGAGAGGCCGTTCCAGCAGGACCAGAAGAACCACCAACAGTAGAAACCGGGCTACGCCGCCCAGCAGACGGAGCCGGGGGAATCACATCATCATCATCATCCCCCTCACAAGAAGAGCTCCCATCGGACGAGCCCCCACCCCCACCCTGCCCTTCATCCAAGCGCGGCACAGTGGCTGCGGGGGCCGGCCCAAGCAAATCCTCAGGAACCGGAGACTCGAGCTCGAAGGTCAGGCGCTTCCCCTTAGTGCCGAAGTAGAAGACCAGGGACAGACCGTCAATCTCTGCCGGAGCAGGGCACAGGATCTCAATGCGGGCTGGACCATCATCCTTAAAAGACGCCAAGTCGGCGGTCACCAGCTTGCCCACCGGCTCAGAGATCACCTTGAGAATGTGCGCAAGCTTGCCACCCCGCGGTGCCGACCTGCCACCTCGAGGCAAGCCGTAGACAAGAACCCACACCCTCTCCAGAGGAGGCACAGGATCAGGCTCCGCAGCAGCTGCACAAACGGAGATCAGGAGCTTGTTGATGGGACACCGGATGACATCATGGGAACACACGCGAAGCAGCTCAGCAGAGGGGAAGGGGACCGAGAAGACGAGGGGAGCCGTCTCAGTCACCTCCCAAGTGAAGTCGGAGTCGCGGAAGTCGCCGATGTATGCGGCGAGCTCGGCCTGGATGAGGGCGGCCAAGATCACCACCCCAGACGGCAAGTCCTGCTCGGGGGCAAGAGTGACCGTCGCCAAGACCGGTCTAACCGCCTCCTCCTCAATCTCAGCATCCACATAGTAGAAACCACCCCCCTCAGTCCTGTACCCAAGGTAAGCAAGGGTCGTGGGGCATCGGGGAGGGGCCTCACACTTCGAGCGGAAATGCCCCGCGCAGCCACAGTTGATGCACATCGTCTCCTCGCGAGTCCTGGGGCGGCCAACTCGCGGGGTCTGCTCAGGAGCCACTAGCTCCGAAGCACCAGCCGGAGTGGGACACGCGGCCATCCCAGGGGTCTTCTTCTTCTTGTGCTTCTTCTTCTTCTTTGACTGAATAGCGGCACCAGGCGCCTCAACAGAGCGGCGAGCAGGAGAGGCCCTCGCGGTCACAGAGTCGCCCCTCCTCCCTGACTGGCCGCCGTCCCGGTCAGAGCGGCGATCCACCCAGTGCCCAGGATCGGGGGAGCGGGAATCATGAGCCGAGACAGCCCGGCGCTCACGAGATGCACGGGCAGAGTCATCCGCAGGCCGCCCACGACGCCAATCGCCATCCGACGCCCGCGGAGAAGGCACCCGCGGCGCCGGCCGCCCCGGCTCCAGAACAGCCCGCGCTCGGTCGGCAGCAGGGGGCCGGGTCTGCAGCTCCTCCTGCAGATCCGCCTCGCGAGCAAGGTCCTCATCACGGCGACGCCCATCATCACCATTGGCGCGACGGCGAGCAGCATCCTGGCGTCGCAGGTCGCCCGGGGACCCCGGCAGCGGTAGCCGGGCATCCCGAGATGGGTCGCGGGGGGGGGGGGGGGGGAGGGCGGCGCAGAGAAGTTCCGGCGTAGGTCGCCGAGGCCCGAGCCGGCCGGACGTCGGAGCGCGAGGAGGACGCCTGGTCCAGAGGCCTCTTCGGCCGCGGCAATCCGTCGCCGGCGTCCCTGGTCATGAGGGCCTCCAGGTAGGACCGGGGGCAGGGCGGGGGGATGGGGAGCGACGACCGCGGCGAGGACGGAGACGGGCCGGCGGCGGAGACCAAGGCGGCCGGAACGGCGGGAGCGCAGGGGGAAGGCGGCGGCTGCGAGGTAACAGGGAGGAGGAGACGAGCGCACCGTCCAGCCCTAGCGACATCTAAACAGGTCGCAGGCCATCCGTGCGACACGTCTCCAGCGCCACGCTGGATCCACACCCAACGGGACGGGTCCGCGTGGGACAGCAACTAGGCCCGGTTGGCACGGTCAATAACGGCCTGGGACTGGACAGCCGTGCAGCGGGCCGCCGGGTCAGCCCAGATGGCGCTCCGAGAGGAACCAGGCCCAGAACGGCGCAGGCCCTCCCACGCTCCCCCGGGCCGGCCCACCATGCGAGCGCTAGCTGGCCCATGTAGGAGCACGACCCGATCCGGACCCGACCAGGGGGCAAACCCCTCCCGCAGCGCTGCCGGCGCCATCGCCGGAGCGGCCTTCCTGGACCCCGCACCAGACCCGGCAGAGCTACCAGGCTCCGCCAGGACCAGGCGACGGTCGGAGACGGCGGCCACCACGACCACAGGAACCGGCAGATCCGCACGGGACGCCGGCCCAGATAGGGGCGGGCGAGCCACGGGACGCGCCGCCGGCGGCCGCAAGGGGCGGGGACGGCCGGAGAGGCGGCGAGGACTGACGCGCCCGGGCCGGGCCGCCACCCAGAAGTCTCCGAAGAGCGGCGGAGCCAGCTTCACCGGACGCTCGACCGGTCCGACGTCCATGGCCTCCTTGTCCGCGAGATCTGCCCAGGAGAACGCCGACGACGCGAAGGACAGGGACGGCCCTGAAGGAAATATGCCCTAGAGGCAATAATAAAGTTATTATTTATTTCCTTATATCATGATAAATGTTTATTATTCATGCTAGAATTGTATTAACCGGAAACATAATACATGTGTGAATACATAGACAAAAAAGAGTGTCACTAGTATGCCTCTACTTGACTAGCTCATTAATCAAAGATGGTTATGTTTCCTAACCATGAACAAAGAGTTGTTATTTGATTAACGAGGTCACATCATTAGTTGAATGATCTGATTGACATGACCCATTCCATTAGCTTAGAACCCGATCGTTTAGTATGTTGCTATTGCTTTCTTCATGACTTATACATGTTCCTATAACTATGAGATTATGCAACTCCCGTTTACCGGAGGAACACTTTGGGTACTACCAAACGTCACAACGTAACTGGGTGATTATAAAGGAGTACAACAGGTGTCTCCAAAGGTACATGTTGGGTTGGCGTCTTTCGAGATTAGGTTTTGTCACTCCGATTGTTGGAGAGGTATCTCTGGGGCCCTCTCGGTAATACACATCACATAAGCCTTGCAAGCATTGTAACTAAGATTTTAGTTGTGAGATGATGTATTACGGAACGAGTAAAGAGACTTGCCGGTAACGAGATTGAACTAGGTATTGGATACCGACGATCGAATCTTGGGCAAGTAACATACCGATGACAAAGGGAACAACGTATGTTGTTATGCGGTCTGACCGATAAAGATCTTCGTAAAATATGTAGGAGCCAATATGGGCATCCAGGTCCCGCTATTGGTTATTGACCGGAGACGTGTCTCAGTCATGTCTACATTGTTCTCGAACCCGTAGGGTCCGCACGCTTAACGTTACGATGACAGTTATGTTATGAGTTTATGCATTTTGATGTACCGAAGGTTGTTCAGAGTCCCGGATGTGATCGTGGACATGACGAGGAGTCTCGAAATGGTCGAGACGTAAAGATTGATATATTGGAAGCCTATGTTTGGATATTGGAAGTGTTCCGGGTGAAATCTGGATTTTACCGGAGTACCGGGAGGTTACCGGAACCCCCGGGAGCCATATGGGCCTTAATGGGCTTTAGTGGAAAGGAGAAAGGGGCAGCCCAAGGTGGCTGCGCACCTCCCCCCTCCCCTAGTCCTATTAGGACTAGGAGAAGGTGGCCGGCCCCCCTCTCCCTCTTTTCCCCTCGGGGAATCCTAGTCCAACTAGGATTGGGGGGGAGTCCTACTCCCGGAAGGAGTAGGACTCCTCCTGCGCCCTCCTCCTGGCCGGCGCCCCCCTCCCCCTTGGCTCCTTTATATACTGAGGCAGAGGCACCCCAGAAACACACAAGTTGATCCACGTGATCTATTCCTTAGCCGTGTGCGGTGCCCCCAGCCACCATAGTCCTCGATAATACTGTAGCGGAGTTTAGGCGAAGCCCTGCTGTTGTAGTACATCAAGATCGTCACCACGCCGTCGTGCTGACGGAACTCTTCCCCGACACTTTGCTGGATCGGAGTCCGGGGATCGTCATCGAGCTGAACGTGTGCTCGAACTCGGAGGTGCCGTAGTTTCGGTGCTTGATCGGTTGGATCGTGAAGACGTACGACTACTTCCTCTACGTTGCGTCAACGCTTCCGCGGTCGGTCTGCGTGGGTACGTAGACAACACTCTCCCCTCTCGTTGCTATGCATCACATGATCTTGCGTGCGCGTAGGAATTTTTTTGAAATTACTACGAAACCCAACAGTGGCATCCGAGCCTAGGTTATTTATGTTGATGTTATATGCACGAGTAGAACACAAGTGAGTTGTGGGCGATATAAGTCATACTGCCTACCAGCATGTCATACTTTGGTTCGGCGGTATTGTTGGACGAGACGACCCGGACCAACCTTACGCGTACGCTTACGCGAGACCGGTTCCCCCGACGTGCTTTGCACACAGGTGGCTTGTGGGCGACTGTCTCTCCAACTTTAGTTGAACCAAGTATGGCTACGCCCAGTCCTTGCGAAGGTTAAAACGGAGTCTATTTGACAAACTATCGTTGTGGTTTTGATGCGTAGGTGAGATTGGTTCTTACTTAAGCCCGTAGCAGCCACGTAAAACTTGCAACAACAAAGTAGAGGACGTCTAACTTGTTTTTGCAGGGCATGTTGTGATGTGATATGGTCAAGGCATGATGCTGAATTTTATTGTATGAGATGATCATGTTTTGTAACTGAGTTATCGGCAACTGGCAGGAGCCATATGGTTGTCGCTTTATTGTATGCAATGAAATCGCGATGTAATGCTTTACTTTATTACTAAGCGGTAGTGATAGTCGTGGAAGCATAAGATTGGCGAGACGACAACGATGCTACGATGGAGATCAAGGTGTCACGCCGGTGACGATGGTGATCATAACGGTGCTTCGGAGATGGAGATCACAAGCACAAGATGATGATGGCCATATCATATCACTTATATTGATTGCATGTGATGTTTATCCTTTTATGCATCTTATCTTGCTTTGATTGACGGTAGCATTATAAGATGATCTCTCACTAAATTATCAAGATGTGTTCTCCCTGAGTATGCACCGTTGCCAAAGTTCGTCGTGCCCAGACACCACGTGATGATCGGGTGTGATAAGATCTACGTCCATCTACAACGGGTGCAAGCCAGTTTTGCACACGCAGAATACTTAGGTTAAACTTGACGAGCCTAGCATATGCAGATATGGCCTCGGAACACGTAGACCGAAAGGTCGAGCGTGAATCATATAGTAGATATGATCAACATAACGATGTTCACCATTGAAAACTACTCCATCTCACGTGATGATCGGTTATGGTTTAGTTGATTTGGATCACGTAATCACTTAGAAGATTAGAGGGATGTCTATCTAAGTGGGAGTTCTTAAGTAATTTGATTAATTGAACTTAAACTTATCATGAACTTAGTACCTGATAGTATCTTGCTTGTTTATGTTGATTGTAGATAGATGGCTCGTGCTATTGTTCCGTTGAATTTTAATGCGTTCCTTGAGAAAGCAAAGTTGAAAGATGATGGTAGCAATTACACGGACTGGGTCCGTAACTTGAGGATTATCCTCATTGCTGCTCAGAAGAATTACGTCCTGGAAGCACCGCTGGGTGCCAGGCCTGCTGCTGGAGCAACACCAGATGTTATGAACATCTGGCAGAGCAAAGCTGATGACTACTCGATAGTTTAGTGTGCCATGCTTTACGGCTTAGAATCGGGACTTCAACGACATTTTGAACGTCATGGAGCATATGAGATGTTCCAGGAGTTGAAGTTAATATTTCAAGCAAATGCCCGGATTGAGAGATATGAAGTCTCCAATATGTTCTATAGCTGCAAGATGGAGGAGAACAGTTCTGTCAGTGAGCATATACTCAAAATGTCTGGGTATAATAATCACTTGATTCAGATGGGAGTTAATCTTCCAGATGATTGCGTCATTGACAGAATTCTCCAATCACTGCCACCAAGCTACAAGAGCTTCGTGATGAACTATAATATGCAAGGGATGAACAAGACTATTCCCGAGCTCTTCGCAATGCTGAAAGCTGCGGAGGTAGAAATCAAGAAGGAGCATCAAGTGTTGATGGTTAACAAGACCACTAGTTTCAAGAAAAAGGACAAAGGGAAGAAGAAGGGGAACTTCAAGAAGAACGGCAAACAAGTTGCTGCTCAGGAGAAGAAACCCAAGTCTGGACCTAAGCCTGAAACTGAGTGCTTCTACTGCAAGCAGATTGGTCACTGGAAGCGGAACTGCCCCAAGTATTTGGCGGATAAGAAGGATGGCAAGGTGATCAAAGGTATATGTGATATACATGTTATTGATGTGTACCTTACTAGAGCTCGCAGTAGCACCTGGGTATTTGATACTGGTTCTGTTGCTAATATTTGCAACTCAAAACAGGGACTACGGAATAAGCGGGCACTGGCAAAGGACGAGGTGACGATGCGCGTGGGAAACGGTTCCAAAGTCGATGTGATCGCGGTCGGCACGCTACCTCTACATCTACCTTCGGGATTATTATTAGACCTAAATAATTGTTATTTGGTGCCAGCGTTGAGCATGAACATTATATCTGGATCTTGTTTAATGCGAGACGGTTATTCATTTAAATCAGAGAATAATGGTTGTTCTATTTATATGAGTAATATCTTTTATGGTCATGCACCTTTGAAGAGTGGTCTATTTTTGATGAATCTCGATAGTAGTGATACACATATTCATAATGTTGAAGCCAAAAGATGCAGAGTTGATAATGAAAGTGCAACTTATTTGTGGCACTGTCGTTTAGGTCATATCGGTGTAAAGCGCATGAAGAAACTCCATACTGATGGACTTTTGGAACCACTTGATTATGAATCACTTGGTACTTGCGAACCGTGCCTCATGGGCAAGATGACTAAAACACCGTTCTCCGGTACTATGGAGAGAGCAACAGATTTGTTGGAAATCATACATACCGATGTATGTGGTCCGATGAATATTGAGGCTCGTGGCGGATATCGTTATTTTCTCACATTCACAGATGACTTAAGCAGATATGGGTATATCTACTTAATGAGACATAAGTCTGAAACATTTGAAAAGTTCAAAGAATTTCAGAGTGAAGTTGAAAATCATCGTAACAAGAAAATAAAATTTCTACGATCTGATCGTGGAGGAAATATTTGAGTTACGAGTTTGGTGTATATTTAAAAAATTGTGGAATAGTTTCGCAACTCACGCCACCCGGAACACCACAGCGTAATGGTGTGTCCGAACGTCGTAATCGTACTTTACTAGATATGGTGCGATCTATGATGTCTCTTACTGATTTACCGCTATCGTTTTGGGGTTATGCTTTAGAGACGGCCACAATCACGTTAAATAGGGCACCATCAAAATCCGTTGAGACGACACCTTATGAACTGTGGTTTGGCAAGAAACCAAAGTTGTCGTTTCTTAAAGTTTGGGGCTGCGATGCTTATGTGAAAAAGCTTCAACCTGATAAGCTCGAACCCAAATCGGAGAAATGTGTCTTCATAGGATACCCAAAGGAGACTGTTGGGTACACCTTCTATCACAGATCCGAAGGCAGGACATTCGTTGCTAAGAATGGATCCTTTCTAGAGGAGTTTCTCTCGAAAGAAGTGAGTGGGAGGAAAGTAGAACTTGACGAGGTAACTGTACCTGCTCCCTTATTGGAAAATAGTACATCACAGAAAACTGTTTCTGCGACATCTATACCAATTAGTGAGGAAGCTAATGATGTTGATCATGAAACTTCAGGTCAAGATACTACTGAACCTCGTAGATCGACCAGAGCGAGATCCGCACCAGAGTGGTACGGTAATCTTGTTCTGGAAGTCATGCTATTAGATCATGATGAACCTACGAACTATGAAGAAGCGATGGTGAGCCCAGATTTCGCAAAGTGGCTTGAAACCATGAAATCTGAGATGGGATCCATGTATGAGAACAAAGTATGGACTTTGGTTGACTTGCCCGATGATCGGCAAGCGATTGAGAATAAATGGATCTTCAAGAAGAAGACTGACGCTGATGGTGATGTTACTGTCTACAAGGCTCGACTTGTCGCAAAAGGTTTTCGACAAGTTCAAGGGGTTGACTACGATGAGACCTTCTCACCCGTAGCGATGCTTAAGTCTGTCCGAATCATGTTAGCAATTGCCGCATTTTATGATTATGAAATTTGGCAGATGGATGTCAAAACTGCATTCCTGAATGGATTTCTGGAAGAAGAGTTGTATATGATGCAACCGGAAGGTTTTGTCGATCCAAAGGGAGCTAACAAAGTGTGCAAGCTCCAGCGATCCATTTATGGACTGGTGCAAGCCTCTCGGAGTTGGAATAAACGCTTTGATAGTGTGATCAAAGCATTTGGTTTTATACAGACTTTCGGAGAAGCCTGTATTTACAAGAAAGTGAGTGGGAGCTCTGTAGCATTTCTGATACTATATGTGGATGACATATTGCTGATTGGAAATGATATAGAATTTCTGGATAGCATAAAGGGATACTTGAATAAGAGTTTTTTAATGAAAGACCTCGGTGAAGCTGCTTACATATTAGGCATTAAGATCTATAGAGATAGATCAAGATGCTTAATTGGACTTTCACAAAGCACATACCTTGACAAGATTTTGAAGAAGTTCAAAATGGATCAAGCAAAGAAAGGGTTCTTGCCTGTGTTACAAGGTGTGAAGTTGAGTCAGACTCAATGCCCGACCACTGCAGAAGATAGAGAGAAAATGAAAGATGTTCCCTATGCTTCAGCCATAGGCTCTATCATGTATGCAATGCTGTGTACCAGACCTGATGTGTGCCTTGCTATAAGTTTAGCAGGGAGGTACCAAAGTAATCCAGGAGTGGATCACTGGACAGCGGTCAAGAACATCCTGAAATACCTGAAAAGGGCTAAGGATATGTTTCTCGTATATGGAGGTGACAAAGAGCTCACCATAAAAGGTTACGTTGATGCAAGCTTTGACACTGATCCGGACGATTCTAAATCGCAAACTGGATACGTGTTTACATTAAACGGTGGAGCTGTTAGTTGGTGCAGTTCTAAACAAAGCGTCGTAGCGGGATCTACATGTGAAGTGGAGTACATAGCTGCTTCGGAAACAGCAAATGAAGGAGTCTGGATGAAGGAGTTCATATCCGATCTAGGTGTCATACCTAGTGCATCGGGACCAATGAAAATCTTTTGTGACAATACTGGTGCAATTGCCTTGGCAAAGGAATCCAGATTTCACAAAAGGACCAAGCACATCAAGAGATGCTTCAATTCCATCCGGGATCTAGTCCAGGTGGGAGACATAGAGATTTGCAAGATACATACGGATCTGAATGTTGCAGACCCGTTGACTAAGCCTCTTCCACGAGCAAAACATGATCAGCACCAAAGCTCCATGGGTGTTAGAATCATTATAGTGTAATCTAGATTATTGACTCTAGTGCAAGTGGGAGACTGAAGGAAATATGCCCTAGAGGCAATAATAAAGTTATTATTTATTTCCTTATATCATGATAAATGTTTATTATTCATGCTAGAATTGTATTAACCGGAAACATAATACATGTGTGAGGAATACATAGACAAAAAAGAGTGTCACTAGTATGCCTCTACTTGACTAGCTCGTTAATCAAAGATGGTTATGTTTCCTAACCATGAACAAAGAGTTGTTATTTGATTAACGAGGTCACATCATTAGTTGAATGATCTGATTGACATGACCCATTCCATTAGCTTAGCACCCGATCGTTTAGTATGTTGCTATTGCTTTCTTCATGACTTATACATGTTCCTATAACTATGAGATTATGCAACTCCCGTTTACCGGAGGAACACTTTGGGTACTACCAAACGTCACAACGTAACTGGGTGATTATAAAGGAGTACTACTGGTGTCTCCAAAGGTACATGTTGGGTTGGCGTATTTCGAGATTAGGTTTTGTCACTCCGATTGTCGGAGAGGTATCTCTGGGGCCCTCTCGGTAATACACATCACATAAGCCTTGCAAGCATTGTAACTAAGATGTTAGTTGTGAGATGATGTATTACGGAACGAGTAAAGAGACTTGCCGGTAACGAGATTGAACTAGGTATTGGATACCGACGATCGAATCTCGGGCAAGTAACATACCGATGACAAAGGGAACAACGTATGTTGTTATGCGGTCTGACCGATAAAGATCTTCGTAAAATATGTAGGAGCCAATATGGGCATCCAGGTCCCGCTATTGGTTATTGACCGGAGACGTGTCTCGGTCATGTCTACATTGTTCTCGAACCCGTAGGGTCCGCACGCTTAAGGTTACGATGACAGTTATATTATGAGTTTATGCATTTTGATGTACCGAAGGTTGTTCGGAGTCCCGGATGTGATCATGGACATGACGAGGAGTCTCGAAATGGTCGAGACGTAAAGATTGATATATTGGAAGCCTATGTTTGGATATCGGAAGTCTTCCGGGTGAAATCGGGATTTTACCGGAGTACCGGGAGGTTACCGGAACCCCCCGGGAGCCATATGGGCCTTAATGGGCTTTAGTGGAAAGGAGAAAGGGGCAGCCCAAGGTGGCTGCGCACCTCCCCCCTCCCCTAGTCCTATTAGGACTAGGAGAAGGTGGCCGGCCCCCCTCTCCCTCTTTTCCCCTCGGGGAATCCTAGTCCAACTAGGATTGGGGAGGAGGGGGAGTCCTACTCCCGGAAGGAGTAGGACTCCTCCTGCGCCCTCCTCCTGGCCGGCGCCCCCCTCCCCCTTGGCTCCTTTATATACTGAGGCAGAGGCACCCCAGAAACACACAAGTTGATCCACGTGATCTATTCCTTAGCCGTGTGCGGTGCCCCCAGCCACCATAGTCCTCGATAATACTGTAGCGGAGTTTAGGCGAAGCCCTGCTGCTGTAGTACATCAAGATCGTCACCACGCCGTCGTGCTGACGGAACTCTTCCCCGACACTTTGCTGGATCGGAGTCCGGGGATCGTCATCGAGCTGAACGTGTGCTCGAACTCGGAGGTGCCGTAGTTTCGGTGCTTGATCGGTTGGATCGTGAAGACGTACGACTACTTCCTCTACGTTGCATCAACGCTTCCGCAGTCGGTCTGCATGGGTACGTAGACAACACTCTCCCCTCTCGTTGCTATGCATCACATGATCTTGCGTGTGCGTAGAATTTTTTTTTGAAATTATTACGAAACCCAACAGGCCCCTGGGGAGCAACCACCTCCGGGCATGGCGCAGTCGAGACCGCCGACCCGCCGGCCGCCGGGGCGGCGCCGGCGAGGTCAGCCATGGGCGGCCCGACGGCGAAGTTTGAATCGCCAAGCGGACGTGAGCGCTCCACCGCAGTAAGAATGTTCGAGGATGTGTATCCTAGCATGGGAACAGAGGTGCCGCAACCGTAGCGTAGTCTTACTATTACAATCTGGAGCCGTGAGTGCGGTGCGGCCGCATTTTGGCATCTTGCTTGCCCCTTGTTTTTCTTTTCTTTTTTGACTGAGGGTATTTGCCCAGGCAGCAGCAGCCAGCACCAAACAAGGGCCACTGTACTACAGACTGGACTAGAGAGAGACGAGGAATCCACGCGCGCCCGACCCGGTAGCCGGTTGCTCCTCCGCTTGCATTGGGCCAGCTAGCCAGCCAGCCAGCCTAGAGAGAAAGAGGTGGGCCGGTTTGAAACGAGGTCGGTGCCTTTTACGCTGGCAGGCATAAAAAAACAATCGCTCAAAAAAAAGGCATATAAAGAAACAATGTTGCGTGCAGGTGAAAGAGTGTGATGCTGTTCCGGCCTGATTGTAGTCTCTTTACTAGAGTCCATAAAGTTTTTCGTCTTGCAGAAAGTGATACCGCGAAGAGATGGACTTACAAATATCATTTCAATTCTTAGTCATAACAGTTATCGTATACTCTCTCCATCCGAAAATACTTATCGGAGAAACGAATCATTTCTCCCACTAGTATCTCCGGGCGGAGGAAGTATTTTCTTGGCTCTTGAATCCAAACCAGTGCAATGAACAGGAACTAAATTAAAGATGTTTAATAAAAACTGCTTCTGCGTGCCAACTGTCAAGGAAGGTTACCTACTGAAGTAGATTCGAGTCCAGTCCAGCACTCCATTATACTCCTATGCGTGTCAAGTGTTAGCATCGCTTAATTTGCAACCCATATTTTTTTTCTTCTGAATGTTGGTAGAAGATGTACCAAATTCATTGATCAGCGAGGGAACACAAGGCACAAAGGCAACCCTTATTTGTTAGGGACGAACAAGGAAGGGGATCGATCTAGTATTTCTCTCGGTGGCAATATATCCAGGATACAATATCGAGTACAAGAATGGATCAAACAGGAAGGATTAGGGTTCGTGCCGCCGACGGTTCCGTGATCCACTGGATGAGCCAGAAGGAGAGGGCGATGCCCTTAAGTAGTAGCCGTCGCTGGGCCGGACCCGTTGTGCCACTCTGGGCCGCAGAAGCGAGTGTTGGCGCGTCGGGTGCGGCTGGGCCGCACCATCTTCTCCTGTGCAGGTGGGGCGGGTCGTCAGCGGTGCTAACATCCCCTCGTCCTTGAGAAGATGCTTGCCCCCAAGCCTCCGCCTGGGGAAATCGAGCCTATGGTGCTTGCTTGTCTTCCCAGGTGATGTTGATCGCTGCGCCTGCCGACCACTGCACCTGGACTTGTTCAATCATGGCGTCATTCTTCTTGCGCCACCTTGATTGCAGCACCTTGACCGGGATCGCTGTGTCGCCCGCACCAGTAGGAAGTGTTGACGCTGCTGTGGTGCCGGCAAGTAGGGCATGCCGGAGTTGGGAGACGTGGAATACCGGATGTACCGTGGCTTGACGCGGCAGCTGGAGTTTGTAGGCGACTTCATTGATCTTGTCAATGATCTTGAACGGTTCGTATAACTTGTAGCTGAGCTTGTGGTTGGCGCGAGGAGCCACTGATGTTTGGATATACGGCTGGAGCTTGAGGAAGACTTGATCGCCAACTTGAAACTGCCGAAAAGAGCGCTTCTTGTTCGCCTGATCTTGCATGATCTGGCGCGCGCGATGGAGTTGTTGTTGTATCAGATCTTGCATGACAGCACGTTCCTCGAGCCATGATTGCAACGCCGGTACCGAAGAAGTTGTTGAAGCAGTGATCCCCCAATGTCTTGGCTCTCTCCCGAACATGGCCTTGAAGGGTGTCATCCCAATGGTTGAGTGGTGGGAAGAGTTATACCAGAATTGCGCCAGGGGCACCCAAAAACTCCATTGCTTTGGGCACGCCTGCACGAAACAGCGAAGATATGTCTCGATGCATTGGTTCACCCGCTCGGTCTGACCGTCAGTTTGAGGATGGTTCGTCGTGCTCATTCGGAGCTCAGTGCCCGCATATTTGAAGAGTTCCTGCCAGAAGTGACTGGTAAAGACTGGATCACGGCCCGACACGATAGCTCCTGGGAATCCGTGAAGCTTGTACAACTGCTGCATGTAAAGGATGGCCACTTTAGCTGATGTGTACGGGTGAGCCAAGGGTAGGAAGTGTGCAAACCAGGTTCTCTTGTCGGCGACCACCAGCAAGCAATTTGTACCGTCCTGACTGTGGTAGTCCATCCACAAAGTCCATGGTAATCATATCTCAGGACTCCTTTTGGTATAGGTAATGGCATAAGTAGGCCCGATGACGCCGTGCGATCCGGTTTGGCTTGTTGGCAGACCGTGCAGCATCGCACGTACTCCTGGATGTGTGCTTTCATTTTCGGCCAAGCAAACAGTCTGCGAACTCGGCGGTATGTCACAGGGAATCCGGAGTGACCTCCCATGGGGCTGTCGTGGAAAGCTGTGATTATGTGTTGTTGCATAGCCGTGGTCCCACCGAGCCAGATGCGGCCCCTGAATCGAATGAGTCCATTCTGGATTTGGAATCGTCCCTTGGGATCTTCCCGTACGGCCAGCTGCTCTAGAAGCCGTTGCGCCTACGGATTTGTGTTGTAGCTGTTGATGATATCTTCGAGCCACGCGGGTTGACATACGCTGAGGGTGTGCAGCACCTCGCCCGTGTTCGCCCGAGATAGTGCGTCAGCTGCAGTGTTCTATGCCCCTTTTTTTGTACTTGATGCTGTACCGAAGTCCCAGGAGCTTAGTGAAAGCTCGCTGTTGCCATAGTGTTGAAAGCCGTTGCTCTGTGAGGTGTGTCAACTGCGCTGATCAGTGAGGATAGTGAACTCAGCGTGTTGCAGGTAGGGGCGCCATTGATCCACGGCCACGATGACTGCCAGATACTCCTTCTCATATGTTGATAGACCCTGGTAACGAGGGCTCAAAGCCTTGCTCATATACGCAATGGGATGGCCCTCTTGCTGAAGAATTGCGCCGATGCCCTTGTCGCAGGCGTCAGTTTCAATTACAAACGGTTTGGCAAAGTTGGGCAGGGCAAGAACTGGGGCTTCAATCAAGTGTTGTTTGAGGAGCTGGAAAGCTGTGTTGGTAGCAGGTGTCCATACAAACGGTGCACCTTTCTTCAGCAGGTTGAACAGCGGTCGAGCGATGATGCCAAAGTTTCGGATGAATCGCCTGTAGTACCCTGCCAGCCCCAAACAACTGCGTACTGTCTTGACATCAGATGGTGTCGACCAGTTGGCCACCACACATATCTTGGCTGGTTCCGTAGATACCCCTTGGCTGCTGATGACATGGCCCAAGTAAGATAATTTGTGCTGACCGAACTCGCATTTGGACCTCTTCACGCGCCATTGATCGCGGCGCAATAGTTGCAGCACCTGGTGGAGGTGGTTGATGTGTTCTCACAGTGTCTTGCTGAAAACTAGGATGTCGTCGAAGAAGAGGAGCACGCACTTGTGATCAACAGGCTTCAGAGTGGTCGTCAGGGCACTGTTGAACGTGGCTGGCCCGCCTGCTAATCCAAATGAAACCACCAGAAACTCATAGTGTCCTGAATGCGTCTGGAAGGCCGTCTTGTACTCTTCGCCTTCGGCGAGACAAATCTGGTGGTAGCCAGATCAGAGGTCTAGCTTGGAGAACCAAGCTGCCCCGTGTAACTCGTCTAGCAGCTCTTCGATGATTGGCACTGGGTACTTGGCGATGTAGGTGATGGCATTCAGATGTCTGTAGTCGATGCAGAGCCGCCAAGTCCCGTCCTTCTTCTTGACTAGAATGGCTGGTGAACAGAAGGGGCTGGTGCTTTTCTGTATAATCCCTTTGCGAAGCAGTTCTTCCACTTGTGCATCTATCTCCTTCGTGTGCTCGGGTTTGTGCCTATACGGTCGGATGTTGACGGGTTGAGCTCCTCGGATGAGTGGAATCTTGTGGTCACAATCACGGCGAGGTGGTAAGCCCTCTGGCTCCTTGAACACGTCCTCAAACTCCTCAAGGACAGCTTGGATGTCAGGTGGGATGGATGTGTCGCTGCTGTCCTCCCTTGCTGTTGCGTAGATCAATGCCATATGGGTGATGGCGCCTGTATTGCATAGTTGCTGAAGTTGGAGAGCGTTGATGAAGACGCACTTGGTGTTGGAAATATGCCCTAGAGGCAATAATAAATTGGTTATTATTATATTTCCTTGTTCATGATAATCGTTTATTATCTATGCTATAATTGTATTGATAGGAAACTCAGATACATGTGTGGATACATAGACAACACCATGTCCCTAGTAAGCCTCTAGTTGACTAGCTCGTTGATCAATAGATGGTTACGGTTTCCTAACCATGGACATTGGATGTCGTTGATAACGGGATCACATCATTAGGAGAATGATGTGATGGACAAGACCCAATCCTAAGCATAGCACTAGATCGTGTAGTTTGTATTCTATAGCTTTTCTAATGTCAAGTATCATTTCCTTAGACCATGAGATTGTGCAACTCCCGGATACCGTAGGAATGCTTTGGGTGTATCAAACGTCACAACGTATCTGGGTGACTATAAAGGTGCATTACAGGTATCTCCGAAAGTGTCTGTTGGGTTGGCACGAATCGAGACTGGGATTTGTCACTCCGTGTAAACGGAGAGGTATCTCTGGGCCCACTCGGTAGGACATCATCATATGCGCAATGTGACCAAAGAGTTGATCACGGGATGATGTGTTACGGAACGAGTAAAGAGACTTGCCGGTAACGAGATTGAACTAGGTATTGGATTCCGACGATCGAATCTCGGGCAAGTAACATACCGATAGACAAAAGGAATTGTATACGGGATTGATTAAGTCCTTGACATCGTGGTTCATCCGATGAGATCATCGTGGAACATGTGGGAGCCAACATGGGTATCCAGATCCCGCTGTTAGTTATTGACCGGAGAACGTCTCGGTCATGTCTGCATGTCTCCCGAACCCGTAGGGTCTACACACTTAAGGTTCGATGACGCTAGGGTTATAAAGGAAGCTTGTATGTGGTTACCGAATGTTGTTCGGAGTCCCGGATGAGACCCCGGACGTCACGAGGAGTTCCGGAATGGTCCGGAGGTAAAGATTTATATATAGGAAGTCCTATTTTGGCCATCGGGACAAGTTTCGGGGTCATCGGTATTGTACCGGGACCACCGGAAGGGTCCCGGGGGCCCACCGGGTGGGGCCACCTATCCCGGAGGGTCCCATGGGCTGAAGTGAGAAGGGATCCAGCCCAAAGTAGGCTGGGGCGCCACTTCCCCTAGGGCCCATGCGCCTAGGGTGAAAGGGAAACCCTAAGGAAGAGTCCCAAGGAGGGAAGGCACCTCCTAGGTGCCTTGGGGGGGAGGGAAACCTCCCCTGGCCGCCGCCCCCTAGGAGATTGGATCTCCTAGGGCTGGCGCACCCCCCCTTGGGCTCCCTATATATAGTGAGGGTAGGAGGGCCTCTTGCAACACCCCTTATGCCTTTGGTGCAGCCCCTCCCTCTCTCCCAAGTTCTTCTCCTCTCCCGTGATGCTTGGCGAAGCCCTGCAGGATTGCCACGCTCCTCCACCACCACCACGCCGTTGTGCTGCTGTTGGATGGAGTCTTCCTCAACCTCTCCCTCTCTCCTTGCTGGATCAAGGCGTGGGAGACGTCACCGGGCTGTACGTGTGTTGAACGCGGAGGTGCCGTGCGTTCGGCACTTGATCATCGGTGATTTGAATCACGACGAGTACGACTCCATCAACCCCGTTCACTTGAACGCTTCTGCTTAGCGATCTACAAGGGTATGTAGATGCACTCTCCTTCCCCTTGTTGCTGGTCTCTCCATAGATAGATCTTGGTGACACGTAGGAAAATTTTGAATTTCTGCTACGTTCCCCAACAGTGGCATCATGAGCTAGGTCTATGCGTAGTTTCTATGCACGAGTAGAACACAAAGTAGTTGTGGGCGTTGATTTTGTTCAATATGCTTGCCGTTACTAGTCTTATCTTGATTCGGCGGCATCGTGGGATGAAGCGGCCTGGACCAACCTTACACGTACTCTTACGTGAGACCGGTTCCACCGACAAACATGCACTAGATGCATAAGGTGGCTGGCGGGTGTCTGTCTCTCCCACTTTAGTCGGATCGGATTCGATGAAAAGGGTCCTTATGAAGGGTAAATAGCAATTGGCATATCACGTTGTGGTTTTTGCGTAGGTAAGAAACGTTCTTGCTAGAAACCCATAGCAGCCACGTAAAACATGCAAACAACAATTAGAGGACGTCTAACTTGTTTTTGCAGGGTATGCTATGTGATGTGATATGGCCAAAAGGATGTGATGAATGATATATGTGATGTATGAGATTGATCATGTTCTTGTAATAGATGATCATGGAGCCCCAAGATGGAGATCAAAGGGGCTATATGATATTGGCCATATCATGTCACTATTATTTGATTGCATGTGATGTTTATCATATTTATACATCTTATTTGCTTAGAACGACGGTAGTAAATAAGATGATCCCTCATTAAAATTTCAAGAAGTGTTCTCCTCTAACTGTGCACCATTGCTACAGTTCGTCGTTTCGAAGCACGCCGTGATGATCGGGTGTGATAGATCCTTACGTTCACATACAACGGGTGTAAGACAGTTTTACACATGCAAAACACTTAGGGTTAACTTGACGAGCCTAGCATGTACAGACATGGCCTCGGAACACAGAAGACCGAAAGGTCGAGCATGAGTCGTATAGAAGATACGATCAACATAAAGATGTTCACCGACGTTGACTAGTCCGTCTCACGTGATGATCGGACACGGCCTAGTTGACTCGGATCATGTAATCACTTAAATGACTAGAGGGATGTCTATCTAAGTGGGAGTTCATAAGATGAACTTAATTATCCTGAACATAGTCAAAAGGATTTTGCAAATTATGTCGTAGCTCGCGCTTTAGTTCTACTGTTTAGTTATGTTCCTAGAGAAAAATTAGTTGAAAGTTGATAGTAGCAATTATGCGGACTAGGTCCGTAAACTGAGGATTGTCCTCATTGCTTCTTAGAAGGCTTATGTCCTTAATGCACCGCTCAGTATGCTGAACCTTGAACGTCGTCTGTGGATGTTGCGAACATCTGACATACACGTTTTGATAACTACGTGATAGTTCAGTTAAACGGTTTAGAGTTGAGGCACCGAAGACGTTTTTGAAACGTCGCAAAACATATAAGATGTTTTGAGGGCTGAAATTGGAATTTCAGGCTCGTGCCCACGTCAAGAGGTATAAGACCTCCGACGATTTTCTTAGCCTGCAAACTAAGGAGAAAAGCTCAATTGTTGTGCTTGTGCTCAGATTGTCTGAGTACAACAATCATTTGAATCAAGTGGGAGTTGATCTTCCAGATAAGATAGTGATGTTTCTCCGAAGTCATTACCACCAAGCTGCTAGAGCTTCGTGATGAACTATAATATATCAGGGACATATATGATGATCCTTGAGATATTCGCAATGTTTGACACCGCGAAAGTAGAAATCAAAAGGGAGCATCAATCGTTGATGGTTAGTAAAACCGCTAGTTTCAAGAAGGGCAAGGGCAAGAAAGGGATACTTCATGGAACAACAATTTAGCTGCTGCTCTAGTGAAGAAACCCAAAGTTGAACCCAAACCCGAGACTATGTGCTTCTGTAATAAGGGGAACAGCCACTGGAGCAGAATTACCCTAGATACTTGGTATATGAGAAGGCTGGCAAGGTCGATAGAAGTATATTGGATATACATTGTGTTGATGTGTACTTTACTAGTACTCCTAGTAGCACTAGGGTATTAGATACCGGTTCGGTTGCTAAGTGTTAGTAACTCGAAATAAAAGCTACGGAATAAACGGAGACTAGCTAAAGGTGAGCTGACGATATGTGTTGGAAGTGTTTCCAGGGTTGATATGATCAAGCATCGCACGCTCCCTCTACCATCGAGATTGGTATTAAAACCTAAATAATTGTTATTTGGTGTTTGCGTTGAGCATAGACATGATTGGATTATGTCTATCGCAATACGGTTATTCATTTAAGGAGAATAATGGTTACTCTGTTTATTTGAACAATACCTTCAATGGTCTTACACCTAAAATAAATGGTTTGTTGAATCTCGATTGTAGTGATACACATGTTCATGCCAAAAGATAGTAATGATAGTACCACCTACTTGTGGCACTGCCACGTAAGTCATATCGGTATAAAATGCATGAAGAAGCTCCATGTTGATGGATCTTTGGGCTCACTCGTTTTTGAAAAGTTTGAGGCATGCGAACCATGTCTATTTGTGTATATGCATGAAGAAACTCCATGCAAATGGACTGTTTGGACTCACTTGATTTTGAATCACTTGAGACATGCAAATCATACCACATGGGCAAGATGACTGAAAGCCCCGGTTTCAGTAAAATGGAACAAGAAAGCAACTTGTTGGAAGTAATACATTTTTGATGTGTGCAGTCCAATGAGTGCTGAGGCATGTAGTGGATATCGTTATGTTCTTACTTCACAGATGATTTGAGTAGATGTTGAGTATATTTACTTGATGAATCACGAGTCTGAATTATTGAAAGGTTCAAGTAATTTCAGGGTGAAGTTGAAAGATCGTCGTGACAAGAGGATAAAGTATCTATGATATGATCATAGAGATGAATATCTGAATTACGAGTTTGGCACAGAATTAAGACATTGTGGAAATTGTTTCACAACTGATACAGCCTGGAACACCATAGTGTGATGGTGTGTCCGAACATCATAACTGCACCCTATTGGATATGATGCATACCATGATGTCTCTTATCGAATTACCACGATAGTTTATGGGTTAGGCATTAGAGACAACCACATTCACTTTAAAAGGGGCACCACGTAATTCCGATGAGATGACACCGTATGAACTATGGTTTAGAGAAACCTAAGCTGTCATTTCTTAAAAGTTTGGGGCTGCGACGCTTATGTGAAAAGTTTCAGGCTGATAAGCTCGAACCCAAAGCGGATAAATGCATCTTCATAGGACACCCAAAACAGTTGGGTATACCTCCTGTCTCAGATCCGAAAGCAATAAGGGATTGTTTCTAGAATCGGGTCCTTTCTCGAGGAAAAGTTTCTCTCGAAAGAATTGAGTGGGAGGATGGTGAAAACTTGATGAGGTTATTGAACCGTTACTTCAACTAGTGTATAGCAGGGCACAAAGAGTTGTTCCTGTGGCACCTACACCAATTGAAGTAGAAGCTTATGATATTGATCATGAGACTTCGGATCAAGTCACTCCCAAACCTCGTGGGATGACAAGGATGCGTACTACTTCAGAGTGGTACGTGATCCTGTCTTGGAAGTCATGTTGCTAGACAACAATGAACCTACGAGCTATGGAGAAGCGATGGTGGGCCTGGATTCCGATAAATGGCTCGAGGCCATAAAATCTGAGAGAGGATCCATGTATGAAAACAAAGTGTAGACTTTGGCAGAACGGCTCGATGGTCGTAATGCTATTGAGTACAGATGGATTTTAAAAGGAAGACGGACAATGATGGTAAATGTCACCATTAAGAAAGCTCGACTTGTCGTTAAGATGTTTTCCGACAAGTTCAAGGAGTTGACTACGATGAGACTTTCTCACTCGTAACGATGCTAAGAGTCTATTGGAATTATATTAGCGATTACTGCATTATTTATAAAATCTTGCAGATAGGATGTCAAAACATTGTTTCCTCAACGATTTTCTTGAGGAAAGGTTGTATGTGATACAACCGGAAGGTTTTGTCAATCCTGAAAGATGCTAATAAGTATGCAAAGCTCCAGCAATCCTTCTGAGGACTGGAGTAAGCATCTCGGAGTTGGAATGAATGCTTTGATGATGATCAAAGATTTTGGGTTTATACAAAGTTTATGAGAAACTTGTATTTCCAAAGAAGTGAGAGGGAGCACTATAGAATTTCTGATGAGTATATGTTGTTGACATATTGTTGATCAGAAATGACGTAGAATTTCTGGAAAGCATATAGGGTTATTTGGAAAGTGATTTTTTCAATGGAAAGCCTGGATTAAGCTACTTGAACATTGAGCATCAAGATCTATAAGGATAGATCAAAACGCTTAATGGTACTTTCAAATGAGCACATACCTTGACATGATCTTGAAGGTGTTCAAGATGGATCAGTCAAAGAAGGGGTTCTTGGCTGAGTTATAAGGTATGAAGTTAAGACTTAAAGCTCGACCACGGCAGAATAGAGAGAAAGGACGAAGGTCGTCCCCTATGCTTAAGACATAGGCTCTACAGTATGCTATGTTGTGTGCCGCACCTGAAGTGTGCCTTGCCATGAGTCAGTCAAGGGGTACCAGAGTGATCCAAGAATGGATCACAAGACAGCGGTCAAAGTTATCCTTAGTAACTAGTGGACTAAGGAATTTTCTCGATTATGGAGGTGGTAAAAGAGTTCGTCGTAAAGGGTTACGCCGATGCAAACTTTGGCACTAATCCAGATTATTCGGGTAGTAAACTGGATTCGTATAGTAGAACAGTTATTTGGAATAGCTCCAAATAGAGCATGATAGCTGCATCTAGGAGATGACATAGAGATTTGTAAAGCACACACGGATCTGAAAGGTTCAGACCCGTTGACTAAAACCTCTCTCACAAGCAACATGATCAAACCTAGAACTCATTGAGTGTTAATCACATAGTGATGTGAGCTAGACTACTGACTCTAGTAAACTCTTGGGTGTTAGTCACATGGTGATGTGACCTGTGAATGTTAATCACATGGCGATGTGAACTAGATTATTGACTCTAGTGCAAGTGGGAGACTGTTGGAAATATGCCCTAGAGGCAATAATAAATTGTTTATTATTATATTTCCTTGTTCATGATAATCGTTTATTATCTATGCTATAATTGTATTGATAGGAAACTCAGATACATGTGTGGATACATAGACAACACCATGTCCCTAGTAAGCCTCTAGTTGACTAGCTCGTTGATCAATAGATGGTTACGGTTTCCTAACCATGGACATTGGATGTCGTTGATAACGGGATCACATCATTAGGAGAATGATGTGATGGACAAGACCCAATCCTAAGCATAGCACTAGATCGTGTAGTTCGTATGCTATAGCTTTTCTAATGTCAAGTATCATTTCCTTAGACCATGAGATTGTGCAACTCCCGGATACCGTAGGAATGCTTTGGGTGTATCAAACGTCACAACGTATCTGGGTGACTATAAAGGTGCATTACAGGTATCTCCGAAAGTGTCTGTTGGGTTGGCACGAATCGAGACTGGGATTTGTCACTCCGTGTAAACGGAGAGGTATCTCTGGGCCCACTCGGTAGGACATCATCATATGCGCAATGTGACCAAAGAGTTGATCACGGGATGATGTGTTACGGAACGAGTAAAGAGACTTGCCGGTAACGAGATTGAACTAGGTATTGGATTCCGACGATCGAATCTCGGGCAAGTAACATACCGATAGACAAAAGGAATTGTATACGGGATTGATTAAGTCCTTGACATCGTGGTTCATCCGATGAGATCATCGTGGAACATGTGGGAGCCAACATGGGTATCCAGATCCCGCTGTTGGTTATTGACCGGAGAACGTCTCGGTCATGTCTGCATGTCTCCCGAACCCGTAGGGTCTACACACTTAAGGTTCGATGACGCTAGGGTTATAAAGGAAGCTTGTATGTGGTTACCGAATGTTTTTCGGAGTCCCGGATGAGATCCCGGACGTCACGAGGAGTTCCGGAATGGTCCGGAGGTAAAGATTTATATATAGGAAGTCCTATTTTGGCCATCGGGACAAGTTTCGGGGTCATCGGTATTGTACCGGGACCACCGGAAGGGTCCCGGGGGCCCACCGGGTGGGGCCACCTATCCCAGAGGGTCCCATGGGCTGAAGTGAGAAGGGATCCAGCCCAAAGTAGGCCGGGGCGCCACTTCCCCTAGGGCCCATGCGCCTAGGGTGAAAGGGAAACCCTAAGGAAGAGTCCCAAGGAGGGAAGGCACCTCCTAGGTGCCTTGGGGGGGAGGGAAACCTCCCCTGGCCGCCGCCCCCTAGGAGATTGGATCTCCTAGGGCTGGCGCACCCCCCCTGGGCTCCCTATATATAGTGAGGGTAGGAGGGCCTCTTGCAACACCCCTTATGCCTTTGGTGCAGCCCCTCCCTCTCTCCCAAGTTCTTCTCCTCTCCCGTGGTGCTTGGCGAAGCCCTGTGGGATTGCCACGCTCCTCCACCACCACCACGCCGTTGTGCTGCTGTTGGATGGAGTCTTCCTCAACCTCTCCCTCTCTCCTTGCTGGATCAAGGCGTGGGAGACGTCACCGGGTTGTACGTGTGTTGAATGCGGAGGTGCCGTGCGTTCGGCACTTGATCATCGGTGATTTGAATCACGACGAGTACGACTCCATCAACCCCGTTCACTTGAACGCTTCCGCTTAGCGATCTACAAGGGTATGTAGATGCACTCTCCTTCCCCTCGTTGCTGGTCTCTCCATAGATAGATCTTGGTGACACGTAGGAAAATTTTGAATTTCTGCTACGTTCCCCAACACTTGGAAGAGGTCGCCTCATGCTCGCGGAGACGGATTGGCCCCATGGGAGAGGGAATTTCGATGAGCTTGGTACGCCAGTCCACGGTCATGGGGCTGTGCTCCTCGAGTTAGTCCATGCCCAAAATCGCATCATAGGTGCCCAGCGCCAGCACTTTCATGTCCGTCGTGAACTGGTGGCCTTGTGAACACCACTGGCATTTTGGCGCGCTAGCGGAGCAGGTGAGGGTTCCTCCGTCCGCCACCCACACCTGATACGCTCGCGGTAGCGGTTGGACGCCTTGGATGGATGCGGCAAGTTGCTCGTTGATGAAGGAAGTGGTGTTGCCGGAGTCCACAAGCATCAGAACTTCACGCCCTTGAATCCACGCGCGAAGTTGGAACGCCTTGGGTGATACGCCTCCCGTCAGAGTGGTCTTGGATATGGCCATCACTACCCCGTCCTGGGCAGCCTCTGGTTGAGTTGGCTCTGTTGTGGAGTCGATGCCGAAGAGCTCCAGAAGCTCCTCGACGACGTGGAGCTGGACCGATGTTGGGCACACATGGTCGGGGCCCCAGCGCTCGCCGCATTTGAAACAGAGGCCGCGCGCCCTACGGTAGTCGCGTAGAGCTTTGATCTTGGAGGTGTCGGCTCGTGCGGCGTCCGTGCCGCGGCGATCCACGGCTGGTGCTGGTGGTGTCGCGCGCAATGGCGGGGGAGGAAGTGGCAGCGGCACGCTGAGCCGATGTGACGCGTCAGGCGGTCGCGCTGGAGTGGGACGCTACGCTTCGGCGTGAGCATTGTCCGCCACCTCATCTTGAAGCAGTGCCAGAGCACACGCCGTGTCCAAGTCCGGTGGTCGCTGGACCATGACCACCGCTCGAATATCCGCCCGTCGTCCTTCCATAAATCGAGTGAGGAAATAAAATGGGTGAATTGAATCTGAGTAAGAACTGAGATGATTAATGATTAATTCAAAGTGTTCAATAAAATCCGCTACTGTGGATGTCTGCTTAACAGTGTAAAACTGGCGGATCAGCAGTTGGTGGCGATCGTGACCGAATCGGGTGGTTAACAGGGCAGTAAAGGAATCCCAATCGAAACTATTGAGTCTCTTTTGGACAGATTGCAACCAAATGGCCGCAGCCCCTGTGAAATTGAGGGCGGCCATGGGAACCCAGAAAGTTTTGTGGATGGCAAACATGGAAAAATATTGCTCGCACATCGTCTTTCACATGTTCGGGTTCTCGCCTGAGAACTGTGGAAACGAAATGGAAGGATGGGCTTGTCCCAAGCCAGCGAGCATTTGACTAGCATGAGCGAAAGGGGAAGACAGGAATTCGATCTGACCGTTGGCCGGGAGTGGCGGCGGCGTCTCGAACGACACCCCCCCCCCCTGCTGTAGATGAAACTCGCCGTGGTCCTTAGACCCTTGAGGGGCGTCCTCATCGCCTCCCGCCTGGCCCAACTTGTCGGTGGGCAGCGCGGGCGGTGGCGCCGTAGATCGAAGCGTTTGGCCGCGCTTGCTGCAGAGCAATGACCGCGTCGCCCAGATCGGAGACGCGACGCTCCAGATCTGGCCTCCAGGCAACCAGATCATCCAGGCGGGAGGTGACCGCGGTGAGAGCCGCGGTGTTGGCCTCCATTGTCGTCGTGAGCTTGTCGAGTTAGGCCTTCGCTGCTGGATCCATGGCTTCGATGGTGTTGTGGCCGTGACGAATCCCTCTGGTCTCGATGAGGTGAGCCAGATCGGGTGGAGGGAAGGTGGATTTCTGGTGACTGATACCAGATGTTAGGGACGAATAAGGAAGGGGATCGATCTAGTATTTCTCTCGGTGGCAATATATCCAGGATACAATATCGAGTACAAGAATGGATCGAATAGGAAGGATTAGGGTTCGTGCCGCCGCCGGTTCCGTGATCCACTTGATGAGCCAGAAGGAGAGGGTGATGCCCTTAAGTAGTAGCCGTCGCTGGGCCGGACCCGTTGTGCCACTCTGGGCCGCAGAAGCGAGTGTTGGCGCGTCGGGTGCGGCTGGGCCGCACCATCTTCTCCTGCGCAGGTGGGGTCAGGTCGTCAGGGGTGCTAACATTATTACCGAGGGTAAATGGTGAAGAAAGAAAAAGATTGCAATCAAGCTCCTCAGCTTAGTTTGCAACCCTTATTTACCAGTGTATTCTACTCCCTCCGTCCCATAGTAACGATAATAATCATGTACAACAAACATGAAGCAGCATCGAAAGAGGTAGACAAACACCCTGGATTGATGTGGAGTAAGTAAGCACAAACAAGGCGTCGCTAGCTAGAGAACCTAATTAATATTAAGATAAATAATGTGAGCCGTCGTTTCCAAGGGTTGATTGGCGTGCACTGTACTGTAGCTACGTGTGCCGGCTACACTACGTACTCCATCGATCGCAGCCACAGCACGTACGTGACATGCACGCATAATCAGCAGACCAGGGCAAGTATATAACAGAAAAATCAAGGCACGTGCGCATGCTTGCTGCTCACGTTGTATCCTGTTCCTGTGTGTGCAGTATCCCTACTAGTGTTTAACGGAAATGAGATGTAGTACTTTCTTTTTGATAAATGGTATTTTTATTAACTTAAAATTTAGCATCAAACGAATATAAAGGACGATGAGTGGCATCCAGTGCACAACCAACACAAATAGTCTGGCACAAGTAAAGAAACTTAGCTCCGCTCATGAAGCATGTGGCACAACCATTGACATATTTCATAGTTAAATGCACAGAACCATCACTTTTACGGCACGACTTGCGAAAAACCACCACTTTACAAAACCCGACATGTCACACCGACTTGAAGATTTCACAGTGGCAAAAACACCGATCCAAAATGCTAACTGTTTTGATGATGCCGTTAACTAGTCTGGCCCGACCGTCGCGCTGAATTGGCAGAAAAATGTGCCCCCCAACAAATCACAAAATAAACAAATTGATGGTACGATGCTTTTACCACAAGGCTGGATCATTGCTACAGGAATAAATATGCTTCAAGGACAATTATCAACCGCTCTGATCCTGCCACTTTTCCCTGCAGAGCAGAGGGGTGGGGAAAAAGCATGCGTGCCTGGTGCCTGCCTGCTGCTTGTGCGTGTGTGGGGGGGCCGTGGTCACCTTGATGCTTGTCCATGGCATGTGCCGCTGCTGCTGCTACACCTGTCCGTCGCCATAGCTGTGCTGCTGCATGCCCCTCCACGCTAGCTCCACAAAGCACAAAGAGGGGAAGAAGATTGAAAAGATGGCGTGCCACTGACTGGCCAGTGCGAGCAAGCAAGAAAAGGCTTCTTCTTCTGATTCCTTCCTTCCTTCCACCGCCGTTGCCGCCGCCGCCTGCTCCGCAGCTCAGGGCAGCCAGCTGGTCATGGCATCCCTTCACATGGCCAGAGACATGCCCTGAAGGACCTCTCATGGTTGGTTGCTTCCCTTGCACTCCTCTATCTAGTCCTCTGTGTGTGCTGATCTCCTCCTCATCGGCTCGGAGCTACGGGCGGTTCTTCATCTTCTTCCCTGCTGCGCCGTCGCGATTGTCAGTGAGCAATTCTTTCTTGTTATACTCTTGCCTTGTAATATTGCTGGCTGGGTTTCCCTCTTGTTTTCTAACCATAATGATACAAGTTGTCTCTGCGGTGGCTTTGCATCCCCGGCTCCGTTTCTTCTGTGATTACTACAATAGCAGAGAAAAGGAACAAGGGTCAGAACCAAACCAGAGTGAAAGTAGTTCAATTCTAATCCATGTTGATACTAGACCCAGCAGTAGTAAAATTCTGTTATACGTTGATTTAACTGCAGAGTAGACACATGCATTTTCTGCAACCACGTTTGCTTGCTGCCGGGTACTTCACGTTTGCTGAGGATTAGCACCATGAACTGAACAACTCATACTTCTGCCAGGTACTTCACCTTCAGAGTGCAGGTAGAAGAAAACCACCGAGAGAATGGGGAAGACGAGCCACAGACGGGCTTCACAAATCCAAGAGAACAATGTTGGGTGCACCTGGGGCCTCATCCGCATGTTCTACTCCCGCCGCGACCCCAAGCTTATCCTCGACAGGAAGCAAGGGAGCAGAAGGCACTCCTTCAGTGGCTTTGCTGGTACTGCTTCTCTTAATTTAATTGTAAACCACAGTTATATTAGTTATGCGAAGAGTAAAGACAGAATAGTAAGGAGTAGTAGTGATCTAGATAAGTGGGTAGTGCAACAGCAATTCAGTTTCATGACAGTACTATCTTCATTTCTGATGTCCATCCTTCGCTTCACAATTCTCTAATGCTACAAACCAGCAACTGATCCCTCTAGAACTAACTGAATTTTTTTAAGGCATTCAGGAAATACATCACTCAAGCTTCTTGTTGTAAATTCTGTTATTGGGATTAACAGCCTGCTTGGTTGCAGGAAGAGGGCACTTGAGAAAGAAGTCTAGGGACTTTGAGGAAACAGATGAAGACAGGGATGTAAGTTAATTTTTGTATATCAAATGAAAAACATGCAGTTCTACGAGAGAAAAATACATATGAATTACTGTTTACTGTAGATCACATAGCGTGTTCGTTAAAACCACAACTCCACCCAGATGCAGCAGATGCTATATCAAGTTACTTGCATAACAAAAATCGCTGTGACTTGTGGTTTTGAAAAGTGCCAACTTGATTCTGATAGCAGCCAAAAAGTTTTCGAAGCAAAGTACAGTTTAATATAAGTTGAGTAATAAACTTAGAAAACAGCAGTCCGGATATGATTTCATAAATACAGCATTGTTGGGCAGTTGAAGGAACCTCCTTACTGTGTATGGGCTTGTACTGAACTACCATCATTCAGTCCTCTTGATGCAGTACAGACTCTGTTCAAGCTTTTCTATTGTTGTAATATTTACGCTGCATGTCGAAACTTGTTTCCTGGAGACAACTGATGTTTTGGTCCTGTATTTCTCAGAACACGGAGGAATGCAGCACTACGAAACCAACTGTCAAAAGACTCATGGAGGGCGAGGTTGGCAAGCCAAAACATTCGAAGAAGATCCCAAACGACGAGGTTCAAAGGATATTGGCTGACCTGGGACATGATGTCTGTCTGGACAAAAGAACAACGCCGAACAGCAAACCAAAGGGAGTCACAGATCCCAGCGCAGACATAGGCATTGCTTCCTCCTCTGGGTCCCTGGATCCCAGTGGTTCAAAATGCATGGAACAGGCGGAAGAAGATGGCCTTGAGCTTGCTTTGTCAGATTTCCTGGGACAAGTCTATAAGTACCATGATGAAGGGCCGCATGATGATTGCAGGAATAAGAGTGAACTATACCCTGAATTAGAGTCCATTATCCATACAAAGCTTAATGAGTATAACAATCCTCCCCGTGACCTTGATTATCAGAAAACACCGGTGAGCGAGGAAAAGCAGCTTGTTGACAACAAATATATTTGCAACAGACATGTAGGGGCCAGGCTAGAGCCCAAGAAAATGCTTGAAAAAACTAACATTGCCGAAGATACAAAGGCTTCAAATCAGCGTGAGTTGGCTATCAAAACAAAGAATAAAGAGAGCAGGAATATATTCTTCTGGAAGAAAGATAAATCAAGCAGAACACATGCACCAGAAGGAAGGTCTTCTCAGCCTGTTAACAAAATAGTAATACTGAAGCCAAATCCAAGGAGAGGATTTGATCCTACAGAAGCAACTGCATCGACATCCTTCCATCGGCAAACAGGTGGAATTCAAGCTCCAGAATACAGTGCAGCTGAATGTTCAACATTTTCAGTTAAGGAAGTCAGGAGAAGATTCAGAATCGTGACCGGAGAAACTAGAAAAGGAAGACCCCCAATGAACGAAGATGATGTACAAAGAGATCCGTGTTTGCTCAGAGATTCATTTACAATTATAAAGGATTCCAGACAGGCCCCTCCAGCTACTGATAAAAATGATGTTGGACCTTCAAACAGCAGTAAACACAAGCAAATAAATCATTCAGTAGGTGGTTTCAACAGCGACTTATCTACCTCAAAGGATGCATCCAACTTCTACGCAGAAGCCAAAAAACATTTAACAGAAATTCTGAAGGACGATACTCATACTGGCAAGTATCCAAGTCCAGCAGTTCAGGTCTCAAGGTCCTTGGTAGGAATGCTTTCCCTCCCTCAATGCAGTACCCCATCATCACCTGGGAATACCCCAAGGGTAAAAGAGTATATTGAACATTCACAGGAAGATAAAAATATTTGTGCCATACACAAGGCTGAGGGGGAAGAATCTGCAGAAGAAGGAAATAAAACAGAGGGAGATTCAGGGAGTGTTGAATGTGGTCCTAGTGAAGCAACGGTTGAACAAGCGGATCGAGAAAGATATTATTACAAGGAAGAAGACACGCAACAAGGTGAGTGATTACAGGATGCAAAATTATCAAATACTACATGGATATTATATTAATAGAATATGAATACTTGCAGACGTTGAACCTGATACTGGTTGTATTGAAGAAACTGACAATCTGGATCACTCGCAAGCAATTCGGAATGCGCAATGCATTCCAGCAGAGCAACACAAATATAACTCACCCCCAGTATGTTCAAGACAATATTTATTGCTATTTCATCTAGTTTCCATTGATGTGCTAGTTTAATGAAAATTTTGAATGTCTGCATTGAAGGAAACGAAAGAAGCAGCAGAACCAAGTAAAGAGCATGCTGAGATTTATCCAGGTTCCCCTGAGAATGTTGTCAAGATGCTAGAGCACCAAGAGCCAGAAACTCCCAGACGAAGCGCATCACTTGGACCAACATCACAAGAGGAAAACTGTGAAAAGCAAGAGCAACCCAGTCCTGTGTCTATTCTTGATCCATTCTTCCATGAAGATGTCGACAGCCCTGAAAATAAGAGCCCAATACAATGTAATATTCAATTGATAAAAAATCTGATGTATGCTAACCATTGACCTTCAGAAAAACAAAGTGTTTTTTAATCTAACGGTTTCATCTCCCAAAATGACCTACAGGTGAGTTGCGCCAAGATGTCTCGAGTCCCCACCAGTACTACCCAGACGATGGATCAGACCAAGAAGGAATCTTCTGGGAGGACAAGGATGTCAGGTTAGGTTACATACAAGCAGTGCTGGAGCTATCAGAACTATGCACATCCCAGAACTTAGATGTATGGTATCTGGAAGATGAATTGATCAGCCCTTGCCTGTTTGAAGAGCTACATCAGGGCAATCATCAAACTGATGATTTCATGCTCTTCTTTGACTGCATCTGTGAAGCTATAACAGCAATTCAGGGGAAACACTTTGGAAACCCCCATTGCTTATCTTTTGTCAGACAAAACATACAGGCACCTCCAATGGGACAGAACCTCATCTCAGAAATAAATAAGCACGTTGAGGGCCATCTCTGTTACCAATTTCCCAGCACATTGAACCAGCTAGTTAGTGTGGATCTGGAAGAGGGAGCTTGGATGGATCTTCGATCGGAAAGCGAGGAGACTGTTGTGGATATATGGGAATTCTTGCTGGATGAACTGTTGGAAGATGTCGCTTATGATTTGTGGATATAGTCTATCAGGGCGATCAACTCAGAGCATTGTGTGCTTGCTAATGTGAGTATTGTAAGTAGCTTTTAACATGTTTGGGAGGGAAGAGCCAGTGAGGTTTTCTTCTTGATAGTGTGCAGCTGACGGTTCGGATGTTGTCCTTGTGATTTGTGTGGTGTGTGCATATGTGATTTGTGTAACTTGTAGTGTCAGTTAGTTGTGCAAAATATAATCAAAGTGATACCCTTTTCAGTGAAGTTGAGAGCTAGCACAGTGTGCACATAATCAACACCAATATACATCATATATCATCCATTCCAGTCATGCCCATAACATAACAGAACTGATTCATCATATGAAAAGTAAAGGAAATTCAGTGGGCAAATCAAAACAATAAACATCATAGAACAGGACACACTTGGCAGATAACTTAGCTAGCTATAGGCATAATTAAGCAGTAGGAGTAGGTCGGATTAAGGATCAGGCATCAACCAAGCAAGCAAGCGAGTCCAGGTGGAACTGCGGCAAGACCAGCCTCTTCCTCTTCTTCGTCCTCTTTTCTCCCTTTGCGGGCGCCGCTGGATCCTCGCCGGCGGCGACGGGCGGCTCCCTCTCGGATGCTGAGCTCGCTATCCCTCGCCCGGCCAGCCGCTCCCCTTCCTTTCTCTGAGAAATACGGCCCGGTGGCCAACCCTAGGTCAGAAAAGCCCGTTTGCACACCGCTGGGCTCAATTCCACGTCCCTCGTATGATCTCGGTTGGGCCCAACCAATTACAGGCTGGTTGGACTACTTTTAAAAACAATAATATGTCTCAAAAGAAACTTTTGAAAACAAAAACAAGAACAAGAACATTATATTTCTGGAAATGTTATCTAGTGCCCGTTAGACTTTTAGGCTGTTCCAGCGAACACATTCCCTGCTGTTGCACGAATCTTGATGCAAACCATGTGTCAGGTCAGCTCTCTGGCGTCGTTCGCTATCCCAGATATACTGGCGAACAGTTCCTAGGGAATAGAACTTGGGCCCTTCTACAGGAAGCCAATGCACACATACCACCAGGGCTGAAGCACAGTTTTGTATACATTTATGGTCAAACATCTTTATGTATTTTGAGTTAAAAAATTAATTTGAATTTTTTTTCCAGAAATTGTATTTTTTTCATTTTTGGAAAGAACAAAATTCCCTATTTTTAGAGGGATTTTTAAAAACTTTCCGCGTGCATATATTATAGGCATGGAGAATCTTTTTTTCTATTAAAACCATAACATATATTTTTCCTTCTAAAACATGCCATTTTCAATTTCTCACATGTCATTATTTACTAAGAGAGTGACATTTTAATAATTACTCCCTCTCTAAAGAAATACAAGAGGGTTTAGATCACTATTTTAGTAATCTAAATACTCTTATATTTCTTTACTGAGGATAACATGACTTTTTGTTAATAATAGGATGGTAATTTAATTATATAGCATGTCATTTTAATATTTAATAACATTGTTAATAAGATGATGACAGTTTTATTATTAAGAGCATGCCATTTTGATAATTAATGACATGGCATTTTTCTAAATGAGCTGATGACAGTTTTATTACTAAGAGCATGGCATTTTTAATAATAAATAACATGAATTTTTTACTAATAAGAGGACGATAGTTTTATTATTAAGAGCGTGGCATTTTATTATCAAGAGCATCGCAGTTTTCTAATTCAGGGCATAGAATTTTAGTAGTCAATAACATGACATTTTTATTTTTAAGAGGATGACATTTTTTATTTTTATGGCATGGAATTTTTTTCCTTTTTTGATAATGGCAACACCTGTAATCTAATTGTGATTTATCCAAATAAAAAAATTATCTAGAGGATGATAGTCTTTAAAGTTTAGCATGGCAACTTTATTTTTTTGTACATAATCTTTTTTGTTTTTTCTTGTATCAGTTTTCTTTATAATGTTTTTTTTAAATAAACTGCTATCTAGGCCTAGCTCATTTTGTTCGTATGTCCAAGCCACCTCACTCGATTGTGTAACCCCCAGCGAACGAAATGTTCGCTGGTCGATCCACGCGCTAGCAATCAATTCGTTGGCACTGAGCGAATCAATCTATGGTTGGATGGTTAGAAGGACAGTAATATGCATAGCCCACCAGGGTTCAAATGCTAGTGCTCACATTTATCCTAGGTTTATTGCATGATTTTCGATGATGTGCGTTCAGTGGGCGGAGAGGTTCTCATTGACTACGAGGCGCATACGGCGACTTTGTAAAATCTCAAGATTATATGTTGGCTCAGTCTTTTAAAGGTGCTCATAGGGGTAGGGTGTACGTGTGTGTGTTTATAGGGGGTGAGTATATGCGCGTATATATGAGCACTTGCATCTGTACTATGTTTAAAAAAAATTGTTTGCGCCGACCTTCCTTATGATAAAGGATATTTTCATTTTTTTTCCATTGATCATTATTCTATTTATTTTGGCCTCCATAATTCGATCGAGATATTGTACATAGAATGCCGCTTTTTTAAAAGGGGAAAAAAGGAGTAATCCACTATGACAGAAAAAAACGAATCCTTTTGTAACTCATTATTTATTGGCAAAGATAGAAAATAATTTCAGCTAGATTTTTATTGAACACACCACAAACATAAACACTTTTACACACACATACACTCATCCTTATGAACACACATACGCACACACACCCTTCCTCTATGAGCACTTCCTAAAGACTGAGCCGACACATCATCTTGAGATTGGCAAATATATAAAAGAATTTAGGTTTTTGTGTAATGCAAGCCAAATCCCAGACGTCAGTCGGCCCTAAGTTATTGGGGGCAATACGCAACGTTGGGGTAGGGGTGGTTGGGGGGAGCGGAAATTTAATTTCGGACCGATCTAGCGTCTGTTTCCTAGAGAAAACTTCCCGAGGTTGATCTAGCATTGGCCTCGGGACAGACTCTGTGGCCGCGCTCATTGGGTCACAACAGAGAGTCTTTGGATATGAGCTCCAGGCTTGGTCCAACTAGATGTGACTATTGCCCTGTGGCAGATGCGAAACCGACTCTTGGGCAGTGATCGCTTGAAGATCCTTGGCCGAATCCGAAGATACGGTGAGGGATCCGATCACCAGACTTGGTTTGTTAGGATTTATGCCTTGACGGTGTGTAGGAGGTCCAAGATTCTTCTGCGTCTCAGTTAAGCCGAGGTCTTGATGCTCTGGCACAAAGATCGCGTCGGCGTGGATCCGTTCGTCAATCAATGCTTTCATTGAGCTTTTTGCGACCACACAACAGGCCTGTATGGGCTACCAATGTTGGAGCTAAATTTGGCGAATCTCACGTAGGGGCCCCGAGCTAGTGATCTTGACTTGATGGTAACAGGAAGTAGAGAGACACATTATTTACCCAGATTCAGGCCCTCTCGAAGAGGTAAAACCGTACATCCTACTTGTATTGTATAGATTGTGGATGGGACTTGCATCTAGAGATAAATATGCCAAATATTTGAATATGCCTTGAAGTATACGCCAAGTCTTCGGAGTATTCCATTTTGAGTATGCTGAGGGCCATATCTTACGTGGACCGGGGTGTATTCTTCAGTTGTCGGTGGTCCTCGACCCGACCCATAAATGATAGGCCGACGTGATGAGTACTCCCTAATCTAGGACACCGTCACAACCCAATTATGCAAAAAAGCCAACAACATTCCATCAATATTCTATGGGTTAGTTGCCAAAAGCAAACAACATTCTATGGATTAGTGAGGTTTGTGTCCTCGTTTCAAGCTGTCTGGCCTGGAATCTGTCTGGGGTATGTTTAGTTAGAGACCCGGGGTGACTTATCTGCCTCATGAAGTTGCCTGGGCACATAATAAGCCGCTCCCTAAATTTGTTGAGACTTCTAAATTAGTTATCCCATAACTAGTTCAGAAGCTCCAATGAATGAAGGAGGTGGCTTATGGAGAAAGCTGGGGAGGAGGAGGCTTATTTTTAAGCCGTCAAAAGAACTGGCCCTTAGTCTCTCTCTCTCTCTCTCTCTCTCTCAATTTTTCACGAACATGAACAAGGATACACGTGTTGGAATCAGCGATACAAGTCACTAGCAGCAAGAAGTGGGTATAGAAAGTTGGAGCTAGGGAGGTGGGAGAGGGAAAACGTCCAATAACGGTCAGTTCGGGTTCCAGTTCTTCGATACCCCTTCACTGAAGTGATGTGCTTCTCTATAAAACCAAGTGTAAAGATCGACCTAATCTATTTCTTACGGATCGCCCAGGACCTATACCACTCCGATGCCTTGCCCACCAAAGATAAAGAGAATACTTTTTTTTTTGGCTTCATCATGTGGTAGACCTGAATACTAAAGAGACCACATAATTTTTCAAGCATGAGTAAGTGATCTTTTAGATGGACAATGTCATCTCGTGCGTAACAGTCATCTCTCACATGCTGAAGTGTGCCAATAGATATTTGTAAACTTCTTTTTCATTTCAGAAGGTGGAGTCATTTCCTAACCTCAGTACTTGTGCAGGAGAGGCCTCCCAACAAGCTATCAACAACAAGATATTTGATAAATGGACTAAAAGAGTAAAAGAAAAACAGAAAACATTAACCACAGTAAAGGTTTTCCTTAGCGGTTTTCACTTATCAAAAGCGCTACACTCTCCGGCAACGACAAGCGTAGGAGGTCAATTCTAGACCTTTTTGATAAGCAATAGTGTCAAACCCAAAAAAAAAGGAGGAATTGGTCGATAGGAATCAATGTAAAAGCTGTAAATATGGATGGACTTGCGATGTGCTAGCACAAGGTGTCATGGAAAGTAAACCTCCCCGCTCCCGTGATCGACCGGAGGGCCAACCCTAACGCCGCCAGGGTTGGTCCCCTCCTCCCCCATCGCCGCCAGGACGCGCGGGCTTTGGCAGGGTCCGTCTTTAGTCAAAGCATAAAGGACGTGGCGTGGACATATTTTTTGTCGTTGCTGTTGACGAACCGTGGTGGTGTTATCTAAGTGGCACTTAAAAGTTAAAACAGCGCCAAAAACGTCGCACCTAACAAACAAGAGATGCATGAAGCATGCTGTCCACCCACATAATAACATGTATATATGTACTATAATAAACCTGTGGTACTGTGTCGCACGTCTGCCCCTGGTGCTTCCACGAGCAGCCAAGTTAGTTCCTTTCCAGCATAATCATAAACTGAGTTAAGCTCTTTAGGCGCTCAGTTCTTTTGTTCGCCATGAATCACGTTGGTTAATCTCTTATTGATTATACCTACTTATTGGTGCTGGAGAGCCCAGGCGCAATTATCCATTTTCCCGCAAGCACACTGATGGAACCGATCTGCTGCTTATCCAGAATCTCTCTTCCCCATGTGACGCAGGCAGGACAGGAGAAAGGAGAGGAGGAGAGGAACCAAAAATGGCGCCACACCAGCGGGGCGCCGTGGGAGGGAAGGAGGAGAAAGCCCGGCTCCTGGATGTCGACGAGATCGTCGAGGCGCCAGGAGCCGCGCGTGGCCGCGTGCCGGTGCCGCCGTGGTCGGAGCAGCTGACAGCGCGCGGCCTGGTTGTGAGCGTGGCCGTCGGAACCATGTACAGCGTCATCGTCATGAAGCTGAACCTCACCACGGGTCTCAACCCTACTCTCAACGTCTCCGCCGCGCTCATCTCCTTCGTCATGCTCCGCGGGTGGACGCAGGCCCTCGCCCGCCTCGGCATCCCCGTCAAACCGCTTACGAGGCAGGAGAACACCGTTGTCCAGACCTGCGCCGTCGCCTGCTACAGCGTCGGCGCTGCAGGTTATTATCTTATTTATTAAAAGTTATACTTACTCCACTAAATGTCTAACTAATACTCCAAGTTTACGTCCCCTAAAAGGCCATCCTTTAAACTACATATTTAAATCAAATAGGGCAACTTCTCAAGATACTACCTCCTCATAAGGAAATATAAAAGCGTTTAGATCAATATGATCACTAAAGCAGTGATCTAAACGTTCTTATTATGTTTCAAGGGAGTGACAAAGAGATGACCGTGCCGCCTGCAGCCACTATACCGCCCCAAACATTAGGATAAGCCATCCTTTTTTTCACTTAAAAGTTCCTTATTTTGCTCTTAGTTGTTTTGTTTGTATTTTTTCATTTAAACATTTTTTCCTCCCTTCTCCCTATTTTTATATTTTCCTCCCACCCCTGATATTTTTCCCACCAGCTTGCCTCAAAAGTCAAAACCGTATCCAGGGCCGGCCCTGTGTTTCGGGAGGCCCTAGGCGAATTCGATGCCATGTGCCCCTATGTCCTAAGATCATATATATGTATGCGTGTACGCGGTACATAAACTTAAACATAATAATTGTTGGACAATGCCATATTACGACAGAAATACTAAAAAGATAGAAAATTGAAAGTAACATGATATGATTACCTCAAATAAGAACCAAATTCAACTGACTCCATCGACAACAATAATACTTAAGTACCCTTCAGTTGTTGAATCTTCAGATCCCTTTCTATCTTTTTTCTCCTTGTTTGAGCAACTGACAAATGCTTCTTAGGCAACATGGCGGGCTAATGTCCTAATATTATGAAGAAAAAATTATTCAAGGAATTAGAAATTTATACATGGGATGATTTGAATGATTGGAACCCTAGACATGTGCATAGAATGACAAAAAAAGGATGGTTGAATACATACTATGAAAGATTGAATTCGAAAATTATACATTAAAATTTGGAACTTCGTGTACACTGAAATTAGAGGATGGATCATGGATGAATAATTGAATACGTTCTAAAAAATAAAAGAAATTACTGAAATTGGGGTTTGCAGGGATGGATCAGGAACATGGTACAGAGAGTTATGCATGGATACGTATACGTACTGCTGTGGGCTACGCTCACTGCTCACATACATACGTATACGTACTGCTGCAGGCTGCGGCTGCTGGATTGCCGCACGGCGGGAGACGTGCACAGCGGTGACCGAGGCGACCACAGCGACGAGTGGACGAACAGACGAGCAAGGCGTCCCCGAGATCTTCGATTGATTTGTTTCACAATCGAAACGAGCGGCCCTGCCGTGCGGCATGCTTGACGCTTCGCTAATCGCTACCTGCTATCTGATGGGCCTACCTCATCTCGTTTTTCTTCTCTCATAAATTTTTTTCTCACCTATTTTGCTTGGCTATGTTATATATGTGCACTACATCATGGGCCCCTCCCTGGGCTGGGCCCTGGGCCGTTGCCCCCCTGCCCATGCCCCAGGGCCGGCCCTGACCGTATCAACTACCCCACCAGCTATTGACTTACCAAATACTCCCTCCGTCCCATAATGTAAGACGTCTTTTGATACTAATGTAGTGTCAAAAAACCTCTTACACTATGAGACGGAGGGAGTAGAAATTTATTTTCTTTAATAAGCCAATAAATAAATACTTGTGAAATAAATGTTTACCGAATAAAATCCTACTGTATGATTTCTTCTCCGTGTTCCAAATCCATTCTCCCTGTTTTAGATAAACATTCTTGTTTAGCTTTCTAGATCAATTTTATCCGGATTTCTGGTTCATAAATTCAGACAGATTCTTTTGAAATAGGCTTGTGCCCCACTTTACATATAAAATACAACATAAGAGTACACGACAACGAGAAGGTCCTTTTACAAACCAGATATAAAGATACGACAAGAAGCATAAAACAATCATAATATATCACAACAGTCCAAGGGACGGCACCCGAACTCCACCACTCCATGACAACGCCCTCAGGAGGGTGACGACGTGTCACCGTTGCCGAGTCCGCGGACATTGATTTTCACCCGGAGCCCTGGCACAGGAAGAGACCCACAAACAACATCCTCAAGAAGATAGCGGCACCCGCGAGCGTCGCCTTCACCGGCGTCAAATCGCAAAGTTTTCGCTCGGGAACTCACCCGCACCACCAGGAGACACCTAGGCCACCACTACGATGAAGACTTGCCTGTCCAAACAAGATCCGGGCGCCGCCAGAGAGCATGCCAGACCCCCCCCCCCCCCACAGACGACCAAGAGGCGAGACCACCACCACCATGAATCCCGCAGAGAGCCGACTGGGCAGACCACCATCCCATGTCGTCCGGGGCTTCCAAAGATGAACCCATCACCAACGCCATAAACGCCACCACAAACAACCGATGGTACTCCGCCTAGACATGGTTGGAGGTGATCCAAAGCACGGGCGAGGAGCAGCGTGTGCCGAGAGGAGCGGGCGTCGCCCCGTCAGATCTAGTCATCCAAATCCGGACAGGGGACCTCCGTAGCAACCGGCACCTCCGGCCGCCCTGTGGCAGCCGGCACGTTCGGCCGCCAATCGCAGTCACCTCCTTTGGCTCCTGACAATGTGCTCCACCAGCGCGCTTCACCGCCGAGTGTCGTAGTCTGACCCCACGCATGCTCATTGTCACATGCTCGTGGAAGGAGAGCGCCACACGCCCGAGCACGCTCGGAGCAACCAGCCGGGCCGCCATCGGATGAGCGCCACTACCACTATGACGCCACCTCCATCGGGCACTGCAGAGGCAGCCGACTACGGCCCAAGCTGTCCGCAATATGCCTCAACCCGCGCCGCATGCTAGCCTCCGTTGTCAGATCTTTTTTTTGACGAGAACAGCAGGAGCTCTGCCTTTGCATTATAGATGGGAGGAGATATAAAGTTACATGGTACTGGTAGAGGCGGCAAAAGTGCCCCACGAACCGAAGACAAAACTAGCTCTTGAAACAGAGAGCTACAGAGACAAAAAAGAAGACACCATCCTACACCCTGTTCCTACCCAGCCACCTGAATGGAAGGGCGGAAGGCCTCGTTGAGCATCTTGAAATCTTCTTGAATGAGATTCACCAAGGCTCTTGGCGTCATCTCAGCATTTTCAAAAACCCTTCTGTTCTGTTCCTACCAAAGATGCCAAGCAATGTATGCCGAGAGGGATGTTTCCTCGGCAGCCTTGGATTGCGCACCGCGATGCATATAGAGCCTCTTCCACCAATCTGAAACTGAAATTGCAGAGTGCACCACATTGTAAATCCTGTCACTTGTGCCCTGGGCTAGGTACCAAACCTCTCTTGCATAGCTGCATCGCAGCATGATATGCTCCGCAGTTTCTGGCTCCTAGTCACACAACCGACAACAGGCATTGTGTGGCCATCCTCTAGCCTGCAGCCTGTCAGCGGTCCAATTTCGGTTCTGTAGCAACAGCCAGATGTAGAACCGAACCTTTCCCTCGAGCTTTGTTCTCCACACCCGTGCAATCCCAGGTTGTTCAATCCGTGCAGCGAACTGGATCTCATAAGCAGAGCAGGCCGAGTAACGTCCATTTGCAGTGATTGTCCATTTGATTTTGTCTCGATGAGCCAAGAGAGTAATCAGCTGTACTTTTTCCCACAAACTGACAAATTGACAGAGTTGATGATTGTTGTCCATTCTTTGCAACCCTTGCATCCACCGCCCATTGCACAAAGCCTCTCTGACTGTCAGAGTTTTGAATCTGGCAAGATTGAAAATGTCGGGGGCCAGTTGATTAGGGGCCTCACCATTGAGCCAGCGATCCTTCCAAAAAACAGCAACACTGCCATCCCCCAATTGCAGGGAAGTGCAGCTGGAGAAGAGCTGGCGGTCAATATCGTCACAGGGAGTCGGCGATCCTTTCCATGGTCTGTCCTCATCTTCCCACTTGAACCATTCCCACCGCAATCGCAGAGCCCTGCTAAAACAGTCAATATCCTTCACACCGAGCCCACCATAACGCTTGGGAGAGCACACACGTCTCCAATTTACAAGACTTTTCCCTCCCACCGACTCATTCTCGGCAGACAAAAGAAAATTTCTCCTCATCTTATCCATCTTTTTGATGAACCACTTGTCAGGTTGGAAGCTTGTCAGGAAGAAGGTGGCAGTGGCCGTAACCACTGAATTGATGTACACTAGTCTTCCCATCCTGTTCAGCATCCTCCCCTTCCTAGGAGCCAGCTTACCCGCGACTTTGTCTAGAACCGGTTGCAATTCTGCTCTTCGTGGCTTCCGAAACCCAAGTGGGAGGCCAAGATATTGGCATGGAAAGCTTCCCTGCACCCCGCGAAAAGCAGCCATCAGATGTTGAATATCGATTCCAGAGCAAGAAATGGGATACGCCACTGTCTTCTCAATGTTGGCACAGAGCCCAGAGGCATCCCCAAAAGCCTTAAGGATAGCCTGGACAGCAGCAAAGTCTTGGGGCACCGGGTTAATGAAGAGAGCCGCATCGTCGGCGTAGAAACTAGATCTCAGCCGAGCCACCCGTAATCTTAAAGGCATCAGAATTGCCCTCTCCGTGGCCATCGCAAACATCCGCTGCAAAGGCTCCATCGCGATGATAAAAAGCAGCGGCGATATCGAGTCGCCCTGCCGCAGTCCACACCTATGAACAAAGGGGGGACCTGGTGACCCATTTAGCATTACCCGAGAGGAGGAAGAAGCAAGAATGATAGAGATCATATCCCGCCAACGCTGGCCAAAACCCATTGCCTCCAAAACCTCCAGCAGGTAGCCCCAACAGACCGAGTTAAAGGCTTTGGCCACATCAAGCTTCAGAAATACCAGGGGAGATTTTCCAGAGTGAGCAGCCTTGATGACATTCTTCACATATAGAAAATTATCTTGGATCGACCACCCTCTGATAAAAGCACTCTGGTTGTTAGAAACGAGCTTGTGGATCTCGGGAGCCAGCCTAGATGCCAACATTTTACTCAGCAGCTTAGGCACACTGTGCATCAAGCTAATAGGGCGGAAATCACTTGCATTTTGGGCTCCATCTCGCTTTGGCAGTAGCACCAAGTTTGCCGTGTTTACAATGTTCCAATTCGGAGCGCGGAGGGAGTGTATGCAATTCACAGCAGCAAGGAGATCCCCCTTAATAAGCGGCCAACATATTTTGTAAAACGCGTCGGTGAAGCCATCCGGTCCCGGCGCTTTTTCCCCATGGATCTCTGACACGGCATCTCGAAGTTCTTGTTCAGAGAACAACCTCTCAAGGTGGGACAGATCCAAGTGTGGCAAATTCAGGGCCTCCCAATTAAGTGAAACAGTGCACAAGAGAGGGCTACCCATGATCCCTTTGAAGCGGTTGAGCAAGATCTGGGCCTTTGCGGCATGATCAGAAACCGGTCCATTTTGTCCATTTAGCACTGGAATATGGTTCTTCCTGCGCCGCCCGTTGGCCCTGAGATGAAAAAAATGGGTGCTGGCATCTCCTTCCTTGATCGCGGTCAATCTTGACTTCTGCCTCCATCTAGCTCTATCAATGGCCGCAAATCCCAACAACTTGGCTTTTAGTAGACTCCTCAACTTTCTCTCTGCTTCTGTCAATTGTCTGTCCTCTTGCGCAAGGTCAAGCTGAAAGATAACTTCATTTGCAATTCTAGACATGAAAGAAGCCCATCGCACATTCTGCTTGTTCCACTTTTTTAGTGCCGCTGCAGTTCTGGACAATTTTGTGTGCATCACCCTAACTGGATCCCCGGATGTGACCTCTTTACTCCAAGCTTGCTCAACAATCCCGTCAAACTCCGAAGATTTTAGCCAATGGTTCTCGAAACAAAAGGCCCTACAGTGAGCAAGCTGCATCTTTTTCAGCACTAAAGGGCAGTGATCGGAGATATTCGTTGATGCTGGGCTCAACTGAAATTGGGGAAAGGCAGCTTCCCACTCGCCAGATACCAGCACTCTGTCAATTTTGGTGAGATTGGTGTTTTGACGCTCGTTAGACCAGGTGAACCTCCTCCCCAACAATGGGGAATCAATTAGTTCCAGATCCTTGATGAGTGCCCTGAATCTGCCCATCATCCGGAGATTGCAGTTAAAATTGCTCTTGTCATCAGCCCGTCTGATCATGTTGAAATCTCCCAAAACCATCCATTTCGGCAGCATGTGTTGCTTAATCCCTCTTATCTCAGCAATGAACCCCAATTTTTCAGCCTCTAACTGAGGGCCATAGACCCCAATGATTGACCAGCTGCTGCCATCCGATTTATCCTTTATTGTACCAGAGATGGAGTGAACGCCTGTTGCCAAGGGGACCTCAGAAATCTCAAAATCATCTAAGCAAGCAAGCAATACCCCTCCTCTAGACCCATTGGCAGGTAAGGTAATGAAATTATCAGCAAAACGGTGCCCCAAGGTCTCCAACACTAAGCTCCTGGTCATGTCATTGATTTTAGTTTCTTGCAGGCAAATCAGATTACACTTTAGCTCAGTGACAAACAATTGTACAGCCCTTCTCTTTGCCGGGTTATTTAATCCCCGGACGTTCCAATTCAGAATTGCAATATCCATAAAACAGTGCCAACACTCATAACAGACCTCCAAATCTTGACATCAATCTCCATCCACTGTCTCCACCAAAGCCAGGTGGAGCTGCAACAACTACCCACATACAGATACAAACGCACACACCACAACCCTGAGCAGCACCCCACGCCCATTAACCTTTGTTTGACTAACATCAGGAAACTGAAGCTACACACACACACAACAAGCATTATAACAAGTTCAGGCAACAGAGACTTGTGCCCGCCCATGGACCGGCTGCCCGCCCTTCTTGCCAGGTTCGCCCGTCGCATCGATCAGCTCAGTGATCGCCTCGACAAACTTATCAGACAGCGGCTGCTTGTACATGTCTCTGTATTTCTTCTGGAGGTCCGCCGTTGTCGGGCCCACCATCTGCGATTCTCCTGCCCAGACACCCCCTTTCTTCATGAGAACGAGCTGTACCTTGTCTATGGTGGACCATCCCGCAGTTGGCTTAGCAGCGAGCCTGCCGCTGCTTCGCCTAGCGAGCTTCCCAGCTGCGCCCCCTTCTTGGCCGCCGCCATCGACAGGGGTGGGGAGAAGAGCGGCGCGGAGAGGAGATGTGCATGAGATGAGGAAGCGGCTCAGGTGGTCGATGGTTTCCTCTCCCCCGCCCGCATCTACATCCTTGTGGCTGTCCAGGCCCAACACCGGCAGTCCCTGCTCAGGGTGCCCAACCTGTGGGCTTGCTGTAGGCGAGTGTGGCCCAAAGACGCCTTCAAAGGATTCCCCTCCCCCGTCCACCTCACCGCTCACCTTGGCTCGATCCTGACCCAGTCCTTTCGCTAGGATAGGCTCTAGCAGCCCCACTGGTCCCACCTTTAGCGGGGCACATGCACCAATCGCCAGATTTGCATGAGAAAGGCCATGCACGTTGCCCTCATCGGAGGCTGCCCTTGCTGCTTGATGCCCCTTCTGGCCATGGTCTTCCATGCCTGCACAAGGCTGAGCTGGTTCCTGGCGCTGCGTCCCTGGCTCCTCAGTAATCACACTTTCACGAGGAAGGCCATGCACAACCTCCCTGACGCCGGACTGCCCTTCTGCATATTTCTCTTGCTGTAGCTGGCCCATGACTGCAGAGATCGCTCCCAGCTGACCGGGGATGGGAGGCGTCTCATCTGATCTCATGAACGGATCCCTTTCTGACCTTGAACAGCCCGCCGTTGCAATGTCAATCAGCGGAGGCAGGTCCTCCTCCAGCCGCCCGGCGTGCTGCCTCCCTTGTCCGGCGTGATCACTATGTCGACGTTCACCTCTGCCGGCTGCTTCCTGACGCAACCCCACGCTCGCCAGCCGGTGGCCCTCGCCGTCCCCATACCGGCGCCTACTTCCACCACCTCCACCACTGCCTCCAGATCCGCCCGCGCCCGCGTTTGGGAAGCGAAGCCTGGTGTGCGCCGAGACGCGCGGCGGTGGCGGCGGAAAGTCACCATCTTCGTAGCTTATAAACCACCTGTAACCCCATCTGGCCGGCCAAGACGGCGGCACACCATCCTCCGAAGGGATGCCGCTGACCGCACTGTGACTGCTACAAGCACTGTCCGGGCTCGACTCCGGCGGGCAGGTGAAGTCGAACACATGATCCAGATGGATGAGAACTGGATGGCTCAGCAGCCCAACCTGTCCCCAACGTGGTGATGGTTCCTCGAAGATGCCCAGCTCAGGGTAGTGAGATCCTGGCGACTCCATCTCCCTCGGCTCCTCCAATTGAAGGACACCCCTGGTCTTGAGCTTCTCGACGGCGTCCATCCACACCCAGAGGCGAAAGCATCCAGTCTCCTACTCCCGACGCACCTCCGTGTCAATCCCCTCGATCAGCATGGAGGGATCGAACAAAGAGGCCACACTGCTGATATCCCACGCATGCTCTGGAACCCCTTCTAGGCACACCCTGGCCCTGTACAACAGCTTCGCCGGCGTACCACACCGGAAACGCGACCACGGCGCGATCATGAAGGAGACGCGCCCAAGCACTAGCGGCCCCTGGATCCCCAGCACCATGTCCCGGACTACCGCGTCGTCGAAGACGAGGAGAAGCTCCCCAAGCGCTCGGAGTGACACCTTGACTTGCTCTTCAGGGAAGCGGAAGCGCAACGCCAGGGCCCGCTTAATGTCGACGAGCTCAAACGGGGCCGGCGTCCCCACCACGATCGCCACCACACCACACCTGGAGAGACTCCGCGAGACCAGCGGTCCGGCGAGCCGTCGCGATGACCAGCCCATGCCGGACCTCGGGGTCATATGCCGGCGCCTCCATGGGAGCACGGACAGCAGAGTGCGGCGGCAGGCCGGGTGGCGGAGGGGGAAGGATGACTTGCGAAGCAGCTGCCGGTGGCTGGACTTGAGGCGAGCACCACCTAGCTCTATGGCCTATGCCGCCGCACAGCAAGCACCTGGAGCGGTTAGTGCACTTGGCGATCCGGTGGTCAGGCTCCAAGCACCGAAAGCACTTCCCCCAAGCTTTCTTGAACAGGAGCTCTTTTCCACTGGCTTGCTTTGGGCTTGGGATGCCGCTGTGGTCGCTGGTAAAAAGGGGGGCGCCTGCCCCTTCCAACCATCGTCCACCCACCATCTTCAATGCGAGCGGGGGGGATGGGCACAACGGGCAGCGTGGGAGTGGGATCCGCACGCGGGGCAGTGATGATGGACTGGAGACGCCTCGCCGGCGCTCCCGCCCCCGCGGGCGGTATTGAAGGCGCATCAGAGCCTGCAGATCTTGATGGCGCAGCAACCTTACCCGGCGAAAGCAGCGCATCCAAGAACGGGGTGGGTGAGGAGTTTCCCGACTCCTTGAGCGGCCCTGAGCCAGCAGCGAGCGCGAGCAGAGCGGTCGACGAGGCCATGTCGACCCCGCGAGCGGCCGGAGGGAAGGGGGGTCGGCGCGGCGCCGCCGAGGAGGCGACGCAGGGAGCGACGAGAGGGAGAGTGTTTGGTCACTTCTTTCTCAATCTCAAATGTGTCGGCCTAGTTGCTCGGTGTTGCCTTTGTAGTGGTGCGGCACTGCGGCGGCAGTGGATCTTTGATGTTCGTTGTCAGATCCAGCTGGACCTAACCGGAACCGAGCCTGCATGCACCGCCCTCCATCCTCACCACCGGTCTCGACCGCGCATCGGACGGCGACCGCCACTGGCCTGCACTACCTACAGGCTACAATACGTGCCGCCCGCCGCCGCCCATCGCTAGATATAGGGTCTCTTGACCTGCAGGACCCGACGCAGGAGACGCCCCCACCTCGCCTCAACTAGCCATGCCACTTGAGGAGCCTGTGTGCAATCGTTGGAGGGTGCTTGGTCACGCCACCATGCGGTGCCCTTGCCCGGCGACACTGTCCCGCCTAGGATCCTAACCAGCAAGGCCGACAGGGCTTCTCCTGACCAAGCCAATGCGATCTGATGGAAAAAAACTAGTCAATGTATTTATATATTAACACTCCCCCTTACGTGTAGCTCCCTCAGGCCTAAACGTGGACCAAAAGTGGGCTGCAATTTTAATTGCGCCAGGTGAGTTTTGAACTGAAGACCTCTTGACTCTGATACCATGTAGAAGTGCATGCTCTACCCAATGCAATCAAAAGACTGATATGATGAAAGAGACTCGACAATACATTTATACGTCAACATTCCTCCCCGTCGCCTAGGAAGGAAGGGGTTTCTTTTTACCTAAAAAGTCACGCACCCTCATGAACTCAGATAGATTGCCAGTATGTATACATGGTTCTATATATTCTCTTTTTTCAGGTTTAGGTTCTTGAGACCGTAGATCTCTGTACAGTGTTTTCCTTTTGCTCAGTCTCCGATCTGTTCATGCAGATCTTTTTATTAAACACACTGTTCTTCTGTTGATGTTGAAAAGAGGGACAAGATCTTTATAATTTTTTGCTGCAAACTTTTGCACACACAATATTGTCTAAACTCATGTATGCATCCCCGCCGTGTTCTATTCAATGCACGTGGTGGAGACAAAAATAAATCATGCAACAGTCTCTTCATTTTGTTTGAAGTTAAAAACATTTTTTGTGAGATTCATGCTCACTTAAACCATTACCGTTGAAACAATCTGGCTGGGGCAGCACCCTGGACATGCCATCAAACTCCAGATCTGACACCTCTGTGTGACGACGTCGAAGGAGGAAACTTGACCGACCAACCTTCAACCACGAATCCATCATCTTCCAACCACCGCCGATGGAGAACACCGTCGGTACCCGCTTCTTAACAACCTCTTGTGCTCCGTGCCAATGTTAGAGAGAACGTCGTCTTAACGGCAAAGCCCGAGAACACAAGTCCGCTATAGGGATGCCACCGCCGCCACACCATCCTCACTTGAACAAACTAGCACCCAGATTCACCGCTCACCAAAGAGCAGTATGCCATGTCTTGAAAGGATCTGAAGCTTTCTTATTCTTCACCAGCATCGCCCTCGCCGGAGCCGAGACGATCAACAACCAAAACCTAAGCTAAGCCGTAAAACATGTAGCTACATGATCTGCATGCTAGAACCAGCGACCTACCCCCCCCCCCCCCCCCCCCCCACACACACACACCACACACACACACCACCACTAATGACCAATAGATCAGCAGCAGAGGGGAGCCGTCGAAGGCTAGCCGCTCTTGGCGAATGAGATGGCCTTTCTTTCTTTCCTGGGAAGAAAGAAAACCCTTTTTAGAAAGAAAAAAACCCTTCATACATAACTCTACACATGTTACTCACCATTCATTTCGTAGCAGCAACGGATGGGTATTTAGCTAGTTTTATGAAAATAAGAAATGTTGTCAAGTAAATTGACGAGCTCCTTCCTGGATTGGAATCCTTGCTTTGCTTTATTTTACCAGGAGGGTTTGGGTCCTACCTGCTTGGGCTCAACAAGAAGACCTACGAAATGTCGGGAGTGGATATGGAAGGCAACGTGGGGCACAAGGAGCCTGGCCTTGCGTGGATGATCGGTTTCCTCCTCGCCGTGAGCTTCGTAGGCATTCTTGCGCTCGTCCCTCTAAGGAAGGTTGGTGGAAAATTATTACATACTATCTTGCTTCTCTCATAGGTCATGTGTAAACGATTGATTGTTTCAAATGCAACCTAGCAACAATTCTCTCTCCCACTGCACAATTTCAGATTTTGGTAATTGACTACAAGTTAATTTACCCAAGCGGGACAGCAACCGCCGTGCTTATAAATGGATTTCATGCAGCTCAGGAAGATCAACTGGCAAAGTAAATTTGAGCTGCTTTTCCTAATTCAATAGCATGAACATATTGTAAATTTGAGTCCATATATATGGGATATTATATATGGTTTTACTATGCATGTTAGGCCACACATTAGTTACACTAAATCTTGGAGCGGGGTTATTAGTCATGTGACTCATAAAAGTGATTAAGGTGAATTAAATCATCGAAACTTGGAAATAGACAATCTTCTTGTTTCTCGTAATCATGCTTTGGTTTTGCGCTCTCTTACTTAATGTTTTGCTTTGCTAACGTCAGGATGCAAGTGAAAGGATTTACAAAATACTTTACAATCAGTTTCTTTTGGAGCGTGTTCCAGTGGTTCTTCTCTGGTGGAGATAATTGCGGGTTTTCGCAGTTTCCCACTCTTGGACTACGAGCTTGGAAACATACGTAACACTAGCTGTCCGCTTCACTCATGATTACATACTGTGATGGTTGACTAATAACAATATAAACTGATCCTTGTCTCATGATTCCTCTTCCTGGGATCGATATATGTATGTCAGATTCTTCTTCGATTTCAACCTCACATATGTTGGCGCTGGGATGATTTGCCCGTACCTTATCAATGCGTCTCTACTTCTTGGTTCCGTCCTGTCTTGGGGTGTAATGTGGCCACTGATAGCTGGTTTGAAAGGGGACTGGTATCCGGCAGATTTACCAGAAAGCAGCATGAGAAGCCTGCAAGGATACAAGGTTTGTTTCCAAATTGATTTTCCTACGATATCGAAAAACATGTGTGATAGCATTCCTTCTAACCTTCCCATATTCATGTCATGCATAGGCCTTCATCTGTGTAGCTCTGATCCTAGGGGACGGCGTATACAATTTTACCAAGATTTTTGTGACCACAATTAAGAGTCTAGTTGCAAAATCATCAACACAGAAGAATGAAAAGATAGGTAAATTAATTGTTTAACATGAATGAATGGCATCTTTCTGATCCTAGCCAGTTTGTTTTCTTCACATGAAAGATCATATATACGATCTGATCCCATGGCTGCTTATATATGTTTCCAGAGCAAGATATCGATGACATTCAGCGTAGTGAAGTTTTTGCAAGAGACAGTCTCCCTAACTGGCTGGCCTGCTGTGGTTACGTCGTATTAGCAATTGCAGCAGCAATCACCGTTACCTTGATGTTCCCTGAGATGAAGTGGTACTATGCAGTTATGGCCTACGTTTTGGCTCCTGCCCTCGGTTTCTCCAATGCCTATGGAGCCGGCCTTACTGACATCAACATGGCCGCAAATTATGGCAAGATTGCGCTACTCGTTCTTGCGGCCACAGCTGGAAAGGATTCTGGCGTTGTCGCTGGCCTGGTAGCAATGGCGAATCTAGGAACAAAATGAAGGGTAGGCTCAAGTCAATGGCGAGGAAACTAAGCTCTCTTTTGAAGAAAAAAAAAACCATGATGTCCTAATGTTGTTGTCAAAATAAGCTCAAAGTTTTCCAGATTATTACTTAAAACATGTTGTCTTAACTATATTTTTCTAGGATTTTTTAAAAAATATATGAATTTTTGAAGCAAAATTTGAATTTATCTTGAAAAATAGCCACTATGTCCCCATCTTGCTGTCCATATAAGGAGGGATTCCGATCACATTAGCTGTTAAGGGAAGGGTATCTGGGTTCACATTAGTTGGGATAGGTTCAGGGGTTCAGTGCGAGGAGTACATGCATGCACTCATCTTTGTACTCTTCTTTTTTGCAAATAAGTTGCATTAGACACTAAATTAGTTAACTGTACATGAACTAGTAATTACAGTAGATGGAGGCTGGTCATTCATGTGTGGTGCCGGTTCTATGCGTGTGTGGCGTTGTGTGCTTGCTACTCATGGTAGATGTACTATTGAGCTGGTATGAAAGTAGTAGTAGTAGTAGTAAAAAAATATTGGTTTTTGGAGGGTAGGCTTGAGCCTCTTTAAGCCTCCCTAGTAGACTCGCCGCTGCCTGGTAGGCTGCGGTATGGTGAAATGCTTGACGTCGATATCTGCCGATCTGATGCAGGATTTCAAAACTGGACATCTTACATTGACCTCGCCAAGATCAATGCTTATTGCTCAGATCATTGGAACCGCCATGGGGTGTGTTATCTCACCACTGACATTCTTTGTGTTCTACAGAGCCTTTGACATAGGCAACCAAGAAGGGCGCCGTATGCTCTAATATACCGGAACATTGCGATTCTTGGAGTCGAAGGCTTCTCGGCTCTGCCCATGCATTGCTTGAAGCTGTGCTATGGTTTCTTTGGCTTTGCTGTGGCCGCCAACCTTATGAGGGACTTCCTTCCTTCCAAGTATGCTAGATGGGTTCCGCTACCAATGGCAATGGGATTTCCTTTCCTTGCAGGCGCGAGCTTTGCCATTGACATGTGTGTCGGGAGCTTGATAGTCTATGTATGGAACAAGATTGATAGACGTAATGCGGTACCAATGGTGCCAGCAGTTGCATCTGGTTTGATATGTGGGGATGGTCTTTGGATCTTCCCTGCATCCTTACTTGCACTGGCCAAGGTCAATCCACCAATGTGCATGGCATTTGCTTCTACACACTAAACGGGCCAGTAAACATGGTCCATAGCATGCAATAAGTTGAATGATAGGATGATGATGATGCAGCAATTGCCAAATCAAATTGAGTATCCAGTTATTCTCTGTAAACTTTATCATTATACAGTATATTTATACCAATGAGGGTAATCAAATTAAGGTGTATTTTACCACTTATATTTTGTGTCGTCACAATGGTTTTACCAACTAACTTGCAACCAACATTTGTACCACTTTGTACCATCTCAGAGTTTGCTGCAGTTGTGCCAAGAAGAATGAGGTTCTCGCACGAAAAATGGCGAGGCAGATCAGCGGCAGGAACATAACTGTACAACCAAGTAGTAAACATGGCTAGTATGATCTGCTTCCACTTGAAATTCAGTTTTCGTGACCATAAGCTCTCAGGCAACCTGTATCGAAACTGTAACACCATAGCTCTTGTTTTGGACAGGTCTTCCTGTACATGAGCATGAGCCGCTAATAAGCTTCAGGGTTAGTTGAGTAGTGGCTGCACCCTCGTGTGCTGCATGTTGTATAAATGTAACACTTGATGACTGCATACAAACTGTATATTCAATCTCTCTCATTTATCTGCTGAGTAGAATTCACTTATCTTATCCATTTTCAAGTGTGACCATACTACTGGAACTCCAAGAAATATAACACTCAGCCTACTGTGAGGAGCCATACAGTTCCATCAGTGTCAGGTGGTTTTGCTGGTGGTAGGGAGGAAGAAACAATACCAGACATGTTCATGGGAATCCCACTTCCTCCAAAATCTGTACGAGCACCACTGTGCAGAGAAAATATGCAGGACAAAGATCATATGCAGTACTTTTGGACCTAAGCCTGTTGCCGCTACCGTACTGAAGGGACCAAGAATTCGCCTATGATACCCAGAGGGACAAAGGTAATGCCCAGTATACATGTACCTCAAAGGAAACATTTAGGGCCTGTTTGGACCAGCGTTTTCGTTTCAAATACCTCTGTAAAAAATACATGCCTCGCTCGGTCGTTTCGTTTTCTGGCCGGAAATTGCTCACTAGCCGGTAAGTTACACCTGTAAAGAAAACACCTCCGTATTATTTTACACCCAATCCAAGCGCAGCCTTAACAGAAATTGTAAAGGGCGGAAGTCCTACTGACAAGTATCCAAGTCCAACAGTTCAGGTCTCAAGGTCCTTGGTAGAAAAATGCTTTCCTTCACTCAATGCAGTACCCCATCATCACCTAGGAGTACCCCAAGGGTAAAAACTGCATTGAACGAACATTCTCACTAAGAGAAAAAAATATATGTGCCAGGCACAAGGCTGAGGGGGGAAGAATCTGCAGAAGAAGGAAATAGATCAGAGGAAGATTCAGGGAGTGTTGAATGCGGTACAGTACTAGTGAAGCACCGATTGAACAAGCTGATCAAGAAAGATATTACAATCAACAAAACACACAACAAGGTGAGTGACTACAGATTACAAAATTATCAAATACTGCATGGATATTGTTTTAACAGAATGCGAATACTTGCAGGTGTTTAACTTGATATCGTTTGTATTGATGAAACTGAAAATCCAGATCAATCACTCTGAAACAATTGGCAGCGCACAATGCATCCCAGGAGAGCAACAAAGATATAACTCACCCCTAGTAGGTTATTGTTCAAGCCAATGTTTATTGGTATTGCATCTAGTCTTCGGTGATGTACTAGTCTAAGTTCTTTTAATGCCTGCACTGAAGGAAATGATGGAAAGAGCAAAACCAGGGAAAGAGCATGCCGAGGTTTGTCCAGGCTCCCCTGAGAATGTCATTGAGATGCTGGAGCACCAAGAGCCAAAAACTCCGAGACCAGTGCCAGGCACGTCACTTGAACCGATATCACAAGAGGAAAACTATAAAAAGCAAGAGCAGCCCAGTCATGTGTCTGTTCTTGATCTGTTCATCCTTGAAGATGTCGACAGCGCTGAAAATAAGAGCATGATAAAATGCAATATTCAATTGACAGAAAGTAAAACTTATGCTTACCATCGTCCTTTAGAAAATAACATGTTGTAATTTTTTGACTGGTTTCATCTTCCAATGACCTACAGGTGAGTTGCACAAACATGTCTTGATGCCCCAGTACTACCAAGAAGAGATCTTCTGGGAGGACAAGGATGTCAGGTTAGGTTACATAGAAAGCTATCAGGACTATGCACATACCAGAACTTAGAGGCATGGTATCTACAAGATGAATTAGTTAGCACCTGCCTGTTTGAAGAACTGCATCAGGGCAATCATCAAACAGATGATTTGACGCTCTTCTTTGACTGCATCTGTGAAGCTATAACAGCAATACAGGGCAAACACTTCAGAAACCCCCCTGCTTATCTTTTGCTAGACAAAACATACAGGCACCACCAATGGGACAGAACTTCATCTCAGAAATAAATAAGTGTATCAAGGGCTATCTCAGTTATCAGTATCCAAGCACATTGAACCAGCTAGGTAACATGGATCTGGAAGAGGGAACTTGGATGAATCTCCGATCGGAAACATGTTGTGGATATATGGGGATTCTTACTAGATGAACTGTTAGAAGATGTCGCTTATGACTTGTGGACATGGTCTATCAGGGCGATCAACTCAGAGCATTGTGTGCTTGCTAATGTGAGTATTAGATAGCTTTTTAACATGTTTGGGAGGGCAGAGCCAGTGAGGTTTTTTTCTCTTGATAGTGTGCAGATGACGGTTACGATATTGTTCTTGTGCCTTGTCCCTTGTGTGGTGTGTGCATATGTAATTTGTGTAACTTGTAGTGTCAGTTAGTTATGCAAGACAATCAAAGTGATACCCATTTCAGTGAAGTTCAGAGTGATCCTTAATCAGTGTGCGCATAACCAACACCGATACATATATCATCCATTCCATCCATACCCAATAACATTATCCTACAGCAGTTTCAGAATTCGACAACAGCAAACATGATAGAACAGGACATACTTGACAGAAAGCTTGGATAGCTAGGCATAATTAAGCAGCAGGAGAGGAGGCCGGATTAAGGATCAGTCACCAACCAACCAATCAACCGACGAATCAGCTGTTCAGCTGAGCTTCTTGATCGCAGTGCCGCCGCCGCAGCCGCCGTCCGGTTTCTTGGTCACCTCGGGGCTGAACCTGTCCTCCTCCATAGATCCCCTTCCACCAGCCGGGGGAGCTGCGTTTCCTCCCTCTTCCTCCTCCTCGTCTTCGTCGTCGTCGGTGAGTTCTATCTCGACGAAGCCCTTCTGCACGCGCTGCTCGCGGACCCGCGCAAGAAACTCCTTGTCCGTCGGCGGCAGAGGCTCCAGGAATTCCTCGGCCCTCATGAGCGTGTCCAGGTGGAACTGCGGCAAGACCACCCTCGTCTTCTCCTTCTTCGTCCTCTCTTCTCCCTTTGCGGGCGCCGCTGGATCCTCGCCGACGGCGACGGGCGGCGCCGCCTGGGATGACGAGGTCGCCATGTCGCCTCCCCTTCCCCCGGCCCGCCGCTCTCCCTTCTTTCTGACTGAGAAATCCGGCCTGGTAACCCTGGGTCAATTTTCACTTCCGGCTCGGAAGGCAGAAAACCCCGTGTATGATCTCCTACGGGCCGGCCGCATCGCGTGTATGATCTCGGCCGGGCCCAACAAATCACTGGTTGGGCCACTTTCTTTTTCGTTCTGAAACTTACCCCTTTGAATCCTCAATTTGAACTTTACTTTTGGCATTCGTCATCTACTCCGTTGCACTGCATGCTGACGGCGATGGAATGTCCGTGTGTGTGTGTGTGTGTGTGTGTGTGTGTGCGCGCACCTTATCGCATGTATCATTTTGCGGGTTGTTCTTCATGGCAGACCATTTCTATCGATAATGGTGACATTTTTTTTTGAACCAGATAATTGTGACATTCGTAGTCGTGAAGAACCGCGACTCCAGTATTCAGTAAACGACGTGTGAATGAGTGCGGTTTGTGTGTGTGTGTGTGGGCACGCACATCTATATGTTGTAGCGCATTATACTAGGCAATTCTCGCCACAAAGATGATAAAAAGGATTACAATTGGAGATGGCGTCCAAGCATATGCACCTTATTTCAATTGATCGTACGATACACATGCTTGCACCTTATTGCGAGGGACTAGCAATTATATCTAAAATCATGCATCGTTGAGCCGCTTGGTGGGTGAGACGGCCTCGATGGCTTCTCCGAGCGCCCACGCGGCTTCAATGAAGTACTCCCCATGCTTCACCTTCTGCGCCACCGTGATTTCCTTGGTCGGCTCCAGACCAAAACCGTCCACGAGCAGGGAGTACTGGTAGATGAGGTCCATGCAGATGAAGGGCGCGTCGACGGATCGCACCTTGGGGTACGCGGCCTTGGCTTCCACGAAGCCCATCGGGCAGATCTTCTCGGCGGCGGCCCTGAACGCCGCAGGGGTGGTCTTCCCGCTGGTGGCCTCACTGTCGATCAAGCCAACGTCTGCTGCCATGTAGTAGAAGCTGGAGGTGACGTAGAGGTCGGCCTGGCCGGGGCCGCCGCCGCCGTTCCATGCGCCGTTGAAGGTGCAGTTCTTGGCCTGGCAGGGCGCGCTGATCTTAAGCGCCTTGGTGACGTCCTCTCTGCACTTGTCGTATGCCGCTCCTTGCGGAGGCGCTACGGCGTCGTATTGCTCTCCGTTGTAGGTGTATTTGCCTTCATTTATATATATTCAAAGGATTTGTAATTGTACATCGATCACTCCTGTATTTGATTATATTATGTGCTCTGCTTACTCAACCCAAATTAAGGATATATATCATACCATTGTATCCGCGCAGCATGCAGTAGCTCACTGGTCCATTCTTCGCCTTGAAGATCTCTACCCGAGAAGCCATTGCGCCATAGTGCAAGTAGCTGAAATGGTTCAAAAATTATCACCCGTAAAGCCATTAATAAGGAGAGCAAAGTAGTTACCACATGGCCTTTGTAGAATTGCAAATTACTCCCTCTGTTTTTATTTACTCCACACATTAGCTTTGATTCAAGTCAATTTTTATAAAGTTTGACCAATTTTATAGAAAATAATATGAACACTTACAATAATACATCTATATGATGTGAACATATATCCAATCATGATTCTAATCATATTAAAGTTTTTCCTTCAAACTTGATCAAAATTTATAAAGTTTGATTTTGGACAAAGCTTATATGTAGAACAAATCAATACAAAGGGAATAACAGAGATGGATGCACAGTAATAAGTAAAATAACAAAGGAGGGAGCTAGCCGAGGGTAAGTAACCTGTGAACATAGACGTTGTAATCTCTTCCTTTGAGATACTCTTTGGTGACGTATGGATCGTCCCCTTGAGGCACCACGGGAGCGGCAGCAGCGGCATCCGCAGAGATGGCATATGCCATCTGCACGGATCCGCCTCCAAGGTCGATCACACCCACCGTCTTGGAGTAGTCTCCTCCCAGATTACCCAGCAGGTAATTCAGAGCAACCTATGAGTACGGTGCAATATCAATTTGTGTGACAACAGTAAATACTTCTACGTGGATACGTATATAAATTGAGTATAGTAATAATTACTTAAGTTCTTTTTTTGCGGGTGAATAATTAATCAAGTTCAACTAAGTACGTACCCATAGGTAAGATCCTTCCTGGGACCCCGTGAGAACATTGATCCAACTGGGATTGTACTGGAATTTGCTCTTGCTGTGGACAGCATCCCTCACCTGTGCGTACATGTTTTGGTTAGGAATAATAATCAGTTCAAACAAGTCCGTCCGTTTGAAATTTTAGAAAATATGTAGATACTGAAACAAGAGTAGAATATATATAGAGATAAAACATAATTACTGCTTCAAGAATTTGCTCCGCTTTCTCGTCTCCGATGAGCCTGAGCCCAGCCGTCGCCTGCAGATATTAATTCCATTTCTGGTTTTAGCGATTGATTTCTGTCCCATATACAAATTTCGTTTCAGTTTGTAGTAGTAAACTAGGTCCTGGGCAAACTGTATATTTGTTATTACTATAGTTTGTTAAGAACGGACCCCTAGTTTAACGGGCGTTTTCTTCATGAGCCAGCGAGGCACGGTGCTCTTGGCCTTCTCCAGCAGAGGCACGATGGACTTGGCCGCCTCCTGCGGCCGTCCGGCGTACGCGCTCAGCCCCGGCTCCACCTTTTTTGCACCAACAAATCAGAACGAATATAATTAAGAGGAAAGCAGCAACATACGATACTCCTAGAATAGATTGCTATGCGTCATGCGCATAAATATATACCTTGGCGAAGACCTCGATGTCGTCGCCGTCGCCAATGTCGATGAGCTCCATCTTCTTGTCGAACCGGAAGACGTGGACGCGCGTGCCCGTGCTGCCCGCGTCGAAGATCACCGCGTACTTCCCGGGCGCCGCCTTCTTCAGCTCGGGCTCCTCCTCGGCAACGGCGCCAATACCGGCCTTCCGGCCGAGCACCGCCGCATCGGCGGCAAAGGCGGAGCCGGCGAACGAGAAGGCCATGAGGAGGAAGAGGAGGACGCCCGAGGCATGGTGAGCCATGGCGAGCTGCTGCTGGAGTGCTGGTGGGTGGCTCGTGCGCGTGCTCGAGTGAGCAGCCGAAATGGTATTAAAAGGAGGCAGGAGTTTTCATGGGCAGCCCCAGGGTTTGGTAGGCCGTGCAGCTGAGTCCCTGCCATGCAAAACAATCCATCTTACTGTAGGAGGGGAGGGTACCGTGAGTAAGACTAGTGCATGCATGCATGCACCTCGATCGTGTGTGTGTGTGTGTGGATCTCATCGTGAAATGATACATGATCTGGATGGATGGGGTTGTTGGATCTGAAGCATCGATCTACCAATGCAAGTTACTGTATGTGCCGCTAGTATCGCTAATGCTAATCAACTGTGAGTATGGCACTAGTATCATGCAACAACTTATCCATCCAAAAAAGTTGTCCCCTGTGGGGCCCCCTCCACGCGAAACACGCTGCATGTCTAAACAAATATTGTGGCGGGACCCTTAGGGCATGTCCAATGGTTGATAAGATAGTCTTATCTTAAGTTTTGCATGTAATTTAAAGATGACAAAGAAAAATGTCTACAATGGGTCATCTCTTAGCCTTATTTTCAATAACTGGCAATTCCTAAAAATGCGGTGAGACATATTATGCTAAGAGATCATCTCTTGTCTTATCTTAAATAAGAGAAGACAAGCCTTCTCTTATGAGTTCTCTCTCCTCCACCTCATCATTTATCCTACGTGGCACTCGAAAGATAACACCATTGTACATGTCCTTACCCGACGTGCGCACGACACGGACACATGCATGCGCCTCCAAAAGATCATTTCGCTGGCCGGCCCAGTCAGGCAGTCACTCTCTCGCCGATCTCCACCCACATATGGAATGTAATCACAGGTCACAGCTAACGTAGTTCGGAGCATCTACGTACATCGCTTCTTCTATATATTCCGTTGCCTAAATGTTCATGTACACCACGGTCTAATACGGAACCCTAGTTTTCCTTCAGATTGTTCTACGTTCTCCCCCCCCATGTATTGTGATGGCATCTTACCGCCGACAATTCAACTACCATTTCAACAGGGTGAATATCTGGTGCTACAGGAGCACCTCACATTAGGTGCTCCCGTTTTCAAAACGCACATATAAATGTTTCAAAAAAATTGAAAAAAATTGTGGATGTTAGCATCACATGAATGTACAATCCCTAAAAAATTCAAATCAAAATTCGAAACGCACATTGAGAAACAAAGAAGACAAATCCAACATAAATGTTTTGCAGAAAATCCCCCAAACATTCCAAAAATGACACTTTGGTCCACATCCCGTGATGCTGTCCAGTGGATCTCAGATCGACGGCTGAGAACGCGCGGGAGCACCTAATGTGAAGTGCTCCCGTAGCACTGGATATTTTCCCCATTTCAACATCAATAATCCGAACTTCGTCCCTCTACCCATGTGATGTCATCGCATCCGAGCTGCCCAAGCATGGGGTCTCCAGAAATGCGCCGGCGGCCCACTTCCTCTCCTTCCTCGCCTAATCCAGTTGGATGGCGCATGGAGGCGAACGGTTCAACGCCGAGGATCTCCTTTCCCATCGGTTCTAGACGGACGCCAAACGGTAGCCCCTGGATCGACCACGATATTCCCTTCCCGAACTCCTCCACCCCCACCCCCGCCCTCATCGCATTCACGAGAATGGAGCCCACCTTGCAGGACGTTGCGGCCACTCAGACCCCGCGGAGCTCGCGCGGTGCCCTCATGTTTTCTGGATGGTGGCACGACAAAGGCTCGGAAAGGGTGGTTCGTGTTTCATTGTTGTGGACGATGTCGAGCCGTTTTTGGACGGTGTTTAAATTTAGGCAATGCTTTACACAACCACATGCATGATGATTTTGTCACTTCAGTGTCTAAATCAGCTATACACAACGCTTTAGACATGTTGCTAGAGATGCTCTTAACTTCTATGTTTGTTTCATGATATGAACTATAGCGTTATTCAGTTATCGTTCGAATAACTATGAGACTAGAAGCAGAAGGACGCTTTGCCGCACTAGCTATATTTTTTCCGTAGGGTTTATTTGTTAGTTGTGTGTTTACTCAAGGGTCGTTTTGTGTCATTGTTTTCATGCTTTTTGTATAGGTGGCCGCCGTGCGAGAGATCCGTGGAAATGTAGATATGGTGAAAGAGGTGACACATATACACACGGACATCTAGTAAATGTGTCTGGTTTGGCCCAACAAACTCTATATATAAACAATGATGCTTTACTTTGCTTGTTTCACCTTGTCTTTTTGTTGTGTTCTATTCCAGAAAGATCTCGTCACCTCTAGTTCTTAGGTTTGCGGTAATGGCGTCCTCTCTGCATTGTGGTTTTACCAATTGACTAGGGGATTAATGTTTGTCCCAACTTTTGTGCGGTCACGAGTCTTTTCTGTTGGAGACATAAGCCGGATGAGAGATGGAGGATATTCAAGACCATATTCCTCGGTAGCAATTGATCATAAATGTAATTGGTAGAGGCAATATACAGAGAATGATGACACATGTTACATAGTAATTGCGAGATCGAGTATGAAAGATACACAACCAATTTTTAATGATTGTGATGTCCAAATGATCCAATTGCTTTGAAAATCATGCTTAGCAGTGTTGATAGCTTACTATTAAACCCACACTAAGTGTATGAAATACAAAATGAGAACACAAAATATCAATATAGGAAAAATTAAACAAGTAAAAATAAGCACGGGTCATGTCATACATAGTACTTAAACTATTGGAGCGCCCTCGAAGCACTCTACACACATCATGCATATTTATTCTCCAACCACAAGCACCCCACCCTTCCAAATATAACTTGTTCCATCCGGATATACCCAATGGAACCTTAATCTACTTGTATCCGAATTAAGAAAAATAGCGAAAAGGTCAAACATTCCTGAAACTTTTGTTGTAACAAACATGGTCAGTGTTATACTCACGTGTAAAGTTTCGCGAAGGAATGGCTTCTATGGTATTCTGTGTGAAAAACAAAACAAAGTCAATCTATATACCTAATAATAATGGGAGGTGCGTTTCTCTAATTTTTTGGTCCATTCACCGTATAAAGTTGTCTTCCCCTGTACCTATCTGAGGTGGTAATAAAAAAATTGTCCGTCGATGCTTAAATAAATATTTAGGCTGGAACTCTGAACCGTGTAGTTAAGGGGGAGTCATTCCCCTACATGGGCAAAGGGTCCTAAAACCCATCAACTCAATAAGTTGGCTCTTGCTATTATCATTAAATAGTACCACCTCGCTCCCTTAGAACCGAAGCCACCAATTTATATACGTCTTGGGGTTACCTGTTATCGATTAACTTAATAAGTCGGCTCGAAAATCAATAAACGAAAGATGAGGACGATGACGTGAGAAGAAGAGAAAGAGTCCTGCCAAAGGAAGGAAGGGATGTCCTATGTGGTCTAATTAAGGGGTGTGCAATTAAATTGCTTGGAGCATAATTAAAGAAGGTTGTACAATGTGCATATTGGGATTGGCTTGCTACATAATTAAAGGAGGTTGCATGTTGGACATATTGGGATTCAGTAAGTGATGGGTAATTAAACAGAGGTGGACGGAGTACTGCAAATATGAATGTGAAGAAGCTCATTGTCCAAAGTAATAAAGGAACTCTCCAAGAGGGAGAAAGAGGACATTAGGCGGGAGAGACGGGAATAAGTGGATGCACGAGACGGGAAACAATGTCTCCTATTGCATATTGGGAAACGTAGTAGAAAACAAAAACAAAAATCGCCCTACGATCAAGATCTCGGATCACTATATATGAAGATGCATACAAGGTTAAATCATATCGTTACCAACTTCAAGTTCCAGCGGAAAGAAGAGTTGGCGTAGAATCGGATAGTTACCAACTTCGAGTTGCAGCGGAAGAATAGTTGGCGTAAATCATTCTTGAAGTCCCATGAACTATCCGCGATGATACTCGAACCATAGAACAAAATCATGACCTCTCTACTGATTGCATGCGTTTGGGCTTTACGATCCGGCAGCGCTTCACCATCCAGATCTTCATGTCGTTGGGGAGCTAGAGGAGTGAGGGAGGAAGAGAATCGCATGGGGCTTCTCTATTATGAGGACAAGAGAAAACTTGATCAATATCTAAAATGTAGACTAACTAGAGAGAAGGGGCACCCGGGGCTTGGGAGTTGTGTGTCTGAATAGGGGCGCCCCCTTGGATATATATAGGTGGAGGGAGGGGGTACCTCCCTTGGCGCGTTGCTTCCCGGTATTACCCAGTATTCTCCGAAACACTTTCGGTAACCCCGAAACGCTTCCGATTTCTCTCAAAACCATTTCTTCTATGACCGAAACTTTTTCGTGATATATTCTCATATTCCATACTCCAATAGAGCTAAACAAATTGCAATCCCCTTAAGAGTGTGACCCTATAAGTTCGGTGAAATATAGACATGAACAAACTTTCTTTCATTCAATGTTCAACAATGGAGCTGTGGACATCCATGTTGACCCCTATACTCACACGAATGATATTCGGGTGAACCTTTGGTTATCATATGCTTTTTATTTTACTTCGTGAAACTTTATAAAACCCTAGGTGAGATATATCGGTATCCCCGTGAGTCATACACATGCTCACTGTACCGGTCTCTTTGTTACTGGTTTTGTTCTTCTTTCTCATTGTCGTGTTCCGGCATCCCTGTGAGCTAGTCACCTGTGTCTGGCCAGATGATAATTGATGTCGCCACACTAAGAGGGCAATAAGAATATCTCTCCATTATCAGAGGAGCAAATCCTACTCTTGACCTATCTTGACCCTTGTCATACTTTCCCATAAACGCGTAAGTTGTTGTTATGATCACCATGCTACAGATGGCGTTGGAGCAACCCCAAAGTGTATCGTCTACATGAAGTGACTCGACACTCTCATAGTCTAAGGAACTAACATACATTAACTCTCTGTGTTATTGACTATAGACTTGTGACAATAACATCTCTAAGTACAACATACAACTTGGGCCAATTCAATAAATCATTCTTCTAACATCATACTCTCAATGTTGTTGGTATCCTCATTTAAAAAATGCCTATGATCAGATAAACATAATCATTATACAACACTTGAACTACTAGTCCTAGAGGCAAGACTAGCAATCAGGTTTTACCGTTTATTATTCTACATGTGGTTATGAGTCTTGCTCCGAATCACATACTCAAGAATCATATCCTCTATAGCATAGAATATAAACACATAATTATGAACGTGGAAATAAATAATACAAATATTATTGCCTCTAGGGCATATTTCCAACATTGCAACACACAGACATTTGTGCTAGTAGCTCTTGAAGTTTTTGGTAGTTGCCATTTTGTTTTTTCCCAGAAGTCCAAAAAAGCAATTTTCTCATGAAACATCACATACAAGTATAACACTAGATCATGTTTGTTAGAAAAACAGAAATATTTGATTATTTTAATTTAAAGTCTTAACCGGGTCCGCGTAGACCCATGTTCCAAAACTCTGCACTAGTGTTCCACCCCGTAAAAACATATGGAAGTTTAACTTTTCAAGAAAAATACTTAATATTTTGGAATGGAGGAGTATATCATTAATTGTACAGAGACCTATCAACCCCCTTGTGTAAATCATTCCATATTCCAGCGGGATCCTTGCGGACTACCATCTACCAAATGCCCGACACAGACATGTGCACATCCATACAAACCAAGATACCTGATTTCTTGCGCACTAGTCGCTCTCTTGTTTAGAACCTTATATAGAACAAGCACAACCTAATTTAATTTCTAGTTTCATTCAGTCATCATACAAACGACATCATTATTCATCTAACATTTAAACATTTGTGCAAGAAGGAGCAGAAGCGTGCTTTGCTGTGCAAGTTTTTTCAGGGTTTATCTGTTGGTTGGTTGTTCGCTAGTGTACCATTGGTTTTGGTGCGCGTGGCCGTGCTGTGTTGAATCCATCGAAAGCATATATATGGTTGAAAGTGTGTGTACTTGTGCAATATATGAGTACTTTACAGACTTATATTGTAGTTTCAAATGATATAAAATGGTGCGTAATTATTTGTAAAGACATGCGGGTCTAGATGTCTATTTGTTCTAAAGCAGAGAGCTCAAAAGACAAGTAACAATAACCATATAGTTAAATTGCTGAAAACAACTAGCCTAACAGCTAAACTTCAAAGTCCAATGGGCCTAATGGTTTTAATCGAATATATGGTAAGACAAAGTCCTAAGTTGCAACATTTTGTTAAGCTGGAGGGCTGAAGCATGAACCAATGGGACTTGTACATAAATATGATAAGTCAGAAGTACAAAATGAAACTTACCAAAGGGATACGGTTCCTTGCCCTATCTTTTGTGTAGTTACGAATCGAATGGTTTAATTTGGTCGGAGACATAAACATAATAGAGATGACATAAATTCGAGATCATGACATATTTGTTCTATCTTTTTACCGAAAATATTCTGCACTAGCAATTCTGTCATAAATACAAGTTAAAATTTACATATAGAGAATGATGACACAAATTACTCAGTGGTAGCAGGACTGAGTGGGATAAACATACAATCAATTTGTAATAATTGGGATGACGATCCATGATGCGCCACACCGATCATTACACTGTGCCAACTACATCCAAAGATGTGCTTAGATTTGCAGTTAGCTAACAATAGTTGTGCAACATATTAAACAAAAATCTAAGAATACAATTTTTTTTAGGAAAGATAAAACAATAAATGAGCACTGATCAGGAAAGATAAAACAATAAATGAGCACTGATCATGGCATATGTAGTAACTGAATTATTTGAGCATAGTCGGAGCGCTCTACATCGAGATTGGATCACACATGATGTTGGAATTGTAGAGCCAGTCAAGTTAAAAATCACAATAATTCAAAACAAATTCTAGAAGCCCACTGATGCATGACAAGTAGTGGAACTTTAGTCCAACATTATGGAGAATGAGTTAGATCAAATATAACGCCCGGTTTTCTACCCTCTCGTTAATCATCGAAACCCACTAGGGATATAAGATGTTATTTTAAAGTATGACCAGGATATAAGACTTCGTTTTCTACCATCTACTAATAGCTTGAGAAGTGAACTGATACTCATGTGCTCCTCCTGTGTTGTCCGCATCTACAGGCATTTCATGTTCATTGTATTATGTGAACGAGTTGAGCTGGGCTTGGATCCATGCGAAATGTGCAAGTTATTTCCTTTTTGTTGTCCCTCACGGGGGAATCTTACTATGGAGGGAGAACGTTGATGAAAACGGCAACCATCCACCCATTATGGTTTAGTTAGTACTCGTCTACAAGTGGTCGTTCCTCAAGGAGAGAAGAAGTAACTACTCCGCAACCTTCTATTGCAACGATTTGGGTTGCCTCTAGGTTTTTCCCATCCTGGCAAGGTGCATGCACTGGTCGCACCAAGAGAGTGAGTCTTCAGAACCTCCGCTCTCAAAGACTTGGCACGAGTGAGGGCAAATGAGGTTTTTACGGAGCGTGTGCATGACTACTTGCTGCTTCACCCACTCCCCCGGCATCGACTGCTTCATCCCATGGCCCCGTACTAGTCTACCACCATTGCGGCGAAGGGTGCTACACCCACTCAGTAAGTGTTGTTATCCCTTTTGGTAGGGATCATTTTCGGTCTCTTAGTACTTGCAATCAAGATAGATATTGTTTGTGTATGAGATAGCATGTCTAGATCATCTAGTATTGTTTGCTTGTTGAATATGCCTGTAATATTCATCAGGCTTTTTTCGCTAATTTTTGAATTAAACCGCATATATCCAACACATCTTGCCCCTCCAATCACAACCACATGCATCCAAGCCTTACAAATATCACATAACATAGCCAGGTAAGATCAACATTATACGTATAATGTAGCCAGGTCGGAGCGACGCCCCAGGCCAACCTCACAGCTACAGTGCCAAACAATGCTACTATCAGTCACTAATGAATCATGTCGCCACACCTCAGACCGTGGTCCACGTTTCTTGGGCCTGGCTATGCCCTACGTGTGCCATTGTTACCTGAATTATTAAAGTAGCACATCTCGATCGGATCACATCATATCCCGGTCATCCCTGAAAGGAAATATCATATCCCCATCGACTCTCCTCCAATCAAAGTCGTGTAATAATCCTGTAAAATATGGACCCAGCGTGCTCCATGCTCTGAATGCGACCCCGCCAATGACACCTACCCCCTCCCTGGAAAAAAATCATATAAATAAATACTCATCTATCATATAGCCAACACATCTATCACATGAGTAACTTTTAGAAGGAAAAAAAAACACATCTATCTCCTCAAATCACAACCATGCATCCAATCCTTTCAAATATCACATGACAGGTTCTTGTTAGAATAAATCCGAGACGTTCCGTCGATCTACCGAGGACCAAGCAATCACACGAGGCACAACACCAAGATTTGTTAACGAGGTTCACCGATATGGCTACATCCCCGGGACATGACTACGGGCGCTCCTCCCCGTGACACCACTACAATACCGCACTCCGGCCGCCCGGGCGCCGGCACACTCCGCCGGCTCCCCCACGTGCCCGTGCTATTATGTTGGCATAGGTTACATCGTGTGTCTACCCCCGATATATATGAGAGGCCTAGGATACAAGTGTCCTATTAGGACACAACTCCTACCCTGTCTACACACAGTCCAAAACCAAGTCCAACTGTAACCTACCTTGTACAATAATATTCGACACAATTCTAACAAACTCCACCTTGGCGAATATTCTCCACCACCTTGGATTCATTCATGCGTCAAACCTCCATGTACATTGGACTTGAGATACGCCATGAGCACCGCTGCTACTCCCAGACTCCATGTGACTCCACCTGCAACTGTAGTCCCTTCTCGTCTTCATCACAGTCAACACTCGAGCAAAAAATTAAGTTCCTCGTTACTCTACTTTGTGCTCCCAACTTCCGGAGAATCCGTTCAATACCATCACACACCGACCACTGTCTGCATGAAAATGAACAACTCACATATTGGACGTCAAATATAAGAGTTACCCGAACTCAACGTCACCGCTCTTTCTTGACTGCTTGTCTGAAACTTGAAGGAATTTCACCGTCACCTTGTGTCACCCTGAGTCAAATTCGCAGTTGTCTCACCCTTCTTCCGGATAGTCTCTGACATGTCCCACCACTATAGCACTCCGCCTCCTTCTGTATTTGTCATCCGCACTTTGCCATGTGCACTGAACACCACAGAATATACGGCCATGTACTCTCTCAGCTTTTGACAATTCCAGACTCTCTGTCACTTTCTCAGATTCTCCATGGTCAACTCCTGTCCATCAACTAGCACCGATAGACCCAGTCACCAACTTGAATCTGGTACTCGTCAACACTGCTTCAGCACCCCTGCACACTTTGTCCGACCACATGTCTCACCATTAGTGCCTTGGTCTGTCGCTGTGTCCCGTGCTTACCGCACACCTCGCCGCTATTACCGCGTCGAGCCTCTGCTGTCCTGGTCGAGTCTCCCGGGTAGCTAGCCCCCACTGCCTCAACCCCCACTGCAGAGAACCACCGATCATCATCGACCGCTGCCGAGTATCACGTCTCCATCAGACCACTGGTACCCAGTCCAATCCACGTGTCTCTCGCTATCCCACTGAAATAGGCTTCGACTCTTTGTCGACTTACGCCGTAGCCCCTCCATCAGCTCAGAGTGAAGTCTTCCACCAAACCTCAGCTCCACCTTCAACATGACTCCATGTAGCTGCGCCATGCTACCCCATGCCCTGTCGTCTTCAAGCTCGCATGTGTACACAACCTTGAATTAACCCTGCGCCATAGTCCGTCGAAGCCGCACAAGCCCTCAGGCCCGCACCACGTGTTTCCACGCCCCAGAAGTCGGCCACCATCAGCATCACACTCCTATGTCATCGTCGCTGAAATCACCGCCGTCTTCTGCTTTGACCAACATCCATGTCGGTCCGTCAGACAGTCCAGTCCGACCCAGCCGAAATTATCCGACTGCAACCATGCTCCACCCTGCATCGTGTCCGCCCGCACATCGGTGCATTGCCTTGACGCCCTGTGTTTGCATGATCCTGTCACGGCGTGCTTCAGACTCCTCCAAGACTTATACGCAGGTCGCCATCCTCGACTCCCATTTGATTGCTGTACCGAACAACAATGCTGCTGCCATGACATCATCTCCTTAGCATACAAGAAAAGAGCCTCAAAATCAGTCCCTGTAGTCTCCGTGCACGTGTAGGAACCACTCAACAATTAACTAGCTCAGCTCCACACCCGTAACACAACTTCTTTGACTAATTTTCTAGTTCTATTCTTCTCCACACTTGAGATCAACATGGTACCAAACGAATCCTGTACCAATACACCGCAACACCTCTCCAGGGAATCGATCATTTTCCTTAACAAATCTCTCGTGCCTTTGCACTTCCAGCATCAGCCACGCCCACGCATGCATATTCCACGCACGGTAGCTCACCTAGCCTGCGCCTCGATCGCTAGCGCTCCAAGCTCCAGCTGCGTTCCACCCTGACATGGGCCTTTGCCCGCGCGCCTCGGCTGCTGCCAGCGCCCAGCTGCTATGCCAACGTGCACGTCGCGCTGGAGACCAGCTCCTGGAACGTGGCACACCACGGCCTTGGGCCTGCCTAACACTGCGCCTCGGACCGGGCCGCCTGTCCTAGTCATCTGCACGCTGCTGCTCTCTCGATACGATCTCGCCGAGAACTCGGCCACGATCGCTCACGAGACGCCGTTCCCATGTAGTACACGCCGCCCGAGCCTCCAGTCCAATCGAAATCCTATGAGTTCCACGCTGACGCATCTACGTGCTTCTCCGATTGCCTTGCTGCCAATCCACGCAGATTGGTTGATCATGTCACCGATCCGATCAAACCAGTTGCTATCCACCGTGGCCGCAACTTTCAATCTCTCGGCCACACGCCGATCAACTTCCGATCTCTGCGGCAGATCCTCTAGATCAACTTCCACGGTCTCTTCGAACCTTGCTTTGATACCACTTGTTAGAATAAATCCGAGGCGTTCCGTCGATCTACCGAGGACCAAGCAATCACACGAGGCACGACACCAAGATTTGTTAACGAGGTTCACCGATATGGCTACATCCCCGGGACATGACTACGGTCGCTCCTCCCCGTGACACCGCTACAATACCGCACTCCGGCCGCCCGGGCGCCGGCACACTCCGCCGGCTCCCCCACGTGCCCGTGCTATTATGTTGGCATAGGTTACATCGTGTGTCTACCCCCGATATATATGAGAGGCCTAGGATACAGGTGTCCTATTAGGACACAACTCCTACCCTGTCTACACACAGTCCAAAACCAAGTCCAACTGTAACCTACCTTGTACAATAATATTCGACACAATTCTAACAGTTCCACGCTCCAAATGTGGCCCCGTCATTAACATCAAACCCCCTTTGTCCCCCTGTCACTCTCTACGTTGGAATCCAGGACATAAAATATACAAGTTTTTCTTGTTTGCAGGGGATAAAATATATGAAGTTAAGAATGGTAACACTACGTAGTACATATGGTAAACGGAAATGCTAAAAATCCAACATCAAATTTTGAAGCATGACAAATCGAACGTTTTTTATGGCAAATTATGTTGTCGTAAGGATGACAATTTGCTTTAACAAGCATGTCAATTCCTGGTGAAAAACTAACATGACAAAGATTTGTCATGCTTGCTAAAGGAAATTGCCATCCTCGCGATAATATAATTTGTTATCTCGCACGTTCGATTTGCCATGCTAAAGAGTTAACGTTTGATTTGTAGCGAAATCCTATATGATAAATCAGGAAAACTGATCTCCATGGTAGTACCTATGCATGCTATAATTAACTGAATTATTGGACTAACTGCATCAAGATCTGATCACGTCGATCCAATCCCTGTCGACGACACTCTCCTCCAATCAAAACATTGGCCCAAGGCGCGTGTCCCATGCTTTGAAAGCGAGCCCTAGCTACCATATAACACCACCCCCTCCCTCTTTTGTTTTGTCAGTTAATTTGCCTCAAACTCACACTCACGCACACACCGTGTCGCTAGGATTGATCGATGCAGCTTCCCTTCCCTTCCTATTTAACAAGCTAGAAACCCAACACTCTTTGCACCTCAGCAAGCACCAAAGAGTAGCTAGAAATGGCGATGGCTAGGACGACGACGCTCCTCCTCCTCGTCGCCGCGGCTCTCCTCCCGGCTTCATGCAGCGCATGCGAGGTCGACATCCGGATGCCGACGTCGGTGAGGCTGTGTTGGCGCCGCTGATCCACACACTGCGGCCACTGCTGGGCTCCGGCAAGCACACCGGAGGAGTGCGACAGCTGGGTACTGGGGGTGGAGGCGCACAACGTGCGGGACTGGAAGACGGTGCCCGCCAGCTGCGAGGGCTACGTCGGCCACTACATGCTCGGTAAGCACTTCCGCCGTGACTCTAAGGTCGTCGTCGACCAGGCCCTCGCCTACGTCGACAGCCTCAAGCTCGCCGGCAACGGCGAGGAGGTGTGGGTCTTCGACATCGACGAGACCACCCTCTCCAACCTCCCCTACTACGCCAAGCACGGCTTCGGGTACGTACTACTCGATTGTATACATACGTACAGACCATGCTATACATGCGTACATACATGTAGTTGCTAATTATTGCAGGTGCATCTGAGCAGGGACTTTTCCGTTCACATGAAGTAAAAATCTGACTAGACTTCCTTAGTTAATGTCAACTCACTAGTTAGACAAAAGAACATAAAAGGTTTACAAGCACGTCCGAGAAAAGAAATAATGATGAACAGCTGCGTATCTAACTAATCGAGGGGTTCCAATAACTTTGCTTCACCACAATCATGACAAAACTAACTTTTTTTTTGTTAAAAGCCGAAACTCAGCTGCAATGGTAATGGTAAACCTATTTGATCTTGATCAAAGGAATCAATAAAGCCGCGCTACTGCATACTAGTACAATGCACATGTTAACTCACGAGGTAATGCATACCCTCCACTTAGCCAACTTAATTCACGTTCGTCCACAACTACGTACTGCTCATGCACGTTCGTTACGTACAGATACAGAGCATTGGGTTCGGTACTGCTCATCCACTGGGCTATTTTGCCACTCGGAGCATAATCTAGCTAGGTCACATATGCTTCTTCGGTATGCATAATACCTGTAGCTGATATGGTTGAATCTGCCATTAATCTATCTTCATATATATGTGCGCGCAGGGCTACGCCGTGCAATGCTACGAGCTTCAACGCATATGTGCTGGAGGACGCTGGGTACGTCATTGTTGGCAACTTCGGCGACCAGTGGAGCGACATCCTTGGCGCGCCCGCACCTTCAAGCTACCTGACCCCATGTACTACATCGGCTAGCCCCCCCCCCCCCCCCCCCCCCCCCCCCCGCGCGCGTCTCGGCATTGTTGCTTGGTTAATTTCCATTAGACGTGTTCCGGGAGAAGCTGCATGATGCTTAGTCGATGGATCCATGGTCCACTTTTTTTGCCAGCAATCCATGGGCTATATTATTGTTTGATGTGTTGTTCTTCTTAACATGGATATTGTACTGTTGATGGTGCATTTTTTTTACCAAAACATGGTTGATGGTATAACTAATATCAGAGATACATGATATTATTGCATACTATCTTGAATCCCTATACTAATGGGCCCATTTTGGCCCGTTGGAGGAAGGGATCATAATTGTCGAACCATCAAACACTAGTCCGGTGGGCACGAAGGAAGGCAATTCATGAAGAAGTCTATCAAAGTCCAGCATCAACTCATGAATTCATAAATAGATTCATTGCAGATTTGGAACTCCTACCAAAGAGCCCGGGCAAGGCCCTTGTAGCGTCCAGGATTGATACAGTGCGCCCCAAGGCTCCCCCCGCAGCTTACGCGAAAGTACATGTGGACGCAGCAGTGGCCAAAATAGAGAACAGAGGGGCTGGTGCGGCAGTGTGTAGAGACACAGATGGAAACTATATGGGCAGCTCAGTGTTGGTCGTGCATGGAATAACAGATGTGGCAACATTAGAAGCTATCGCCTGCCGAGAAGGGTTAGCTCTCGCCCAAGATCTGATGCTACAAAATTTTGTTTTGGCTTCGGACTCCAAGCAGATTGTCTCCGACATCTAGAAGGCAAGCCAGGGAAGCTATGGAGCAATAATAAAGGAGATTATGCAACACTTATTATCATTTAATTGTAAATTTACTTTCGAGGGCAGAGCTGCTAATAGCGATGCCGATAGGTTAGCCAAGTTTGCACATTCTTTTGATCGGGGTCATCACCTATGGTTGATCGAGCCCCATGATCCCTTTTGTATCCCACTCAATGTGGCTTTTGAGCAATAAAGACTTGGTTTAACCCCTAAGAAAAACACTAGTCGGGAGAGTCAACCAAGAGCCCACATACACGATTGGTTGTCTCCACTGACAATGTACAACTGACGGTTACGATGTTGTTCTTGTGTCTTGCATGTTGTGTGCATATGTATTGTATGTAACTTTTATTAGCTAATTATGCAACACAAATAAAGCACGCCTTTTTTCAATAAATGTCAGAACTAGATTAGAGACTGGCTTGGTCTCTTTCGACACCAAATCCTGGAGTGTGGACACCTCAATCAAGGAATGCTGGCCTAAACAGTTGTCCAGCATGAATCATCAGATAAAGAGTAATGCTACATTCACGGATCATTACGGTGGTTTTACAAGGTCATTATGATTTGGCAAATGGTGATTTATTAGGGGGGGGGGACACCTACCCGAAATTCAAGTTGGGGGGGGGGGATTAGAGGAAGGAGCCTGATAGAGGCTAAGGTGTCCCGATGTTTCGATGAGATGGTGGCTATCGTTTTCTGTGGGAGTCGACCTTGACGATCCGACTACGAACGTGCGAGACGTCGCGCCTTAGCAATCGCTAAACCAACTTCCGAGGGTTATTGACCACGCCGGAGCACGATCAACCTGACCACGAGGGTCTGTTTCCTGCGAGCAAACGAAGAACAAGCAAGAAATTGAGATTGCAATCGGGATATTGCGAATATAAGATGAAAGCTTTATTGATCAAGGTGGGGTTCTGTGACGTCTTGGTCTGGTCGTTGGACACAAACGAAGTACGCGAAGTTGCAGCTATGACGAACTTTTAATCTAAACAAAACCCAAAGTCTAAACGACGCCCTAAGGGCTGTATATATGGAGGAAGAGGGGGGAATTTCGTGGCCCTTGAGGGTGGGGTCCGAAACCAACCCTAACTCTTGTTTCCCCACACATACTGACTCTAAAAATAGGCTATACTTAAGTATTTCGAAATTACATGGGCCTGGCCCATTAATAAGGTGACGCAGCACCTAGAATAGCCTATGGACGAATATTATGAAGTGGCATCTTGTATATTTCGTCCAAGGCTTCATGCACTCCTTATGGCGGCTTCAAAGTCCTGAAATCATCACTTGTAACTCCGTTCTTGATCCCCTTGCGCATGCCATCAACTCCATGCGTGTTCTTGCTCCAATGTTCATCCTTCTCCAAGCTAGGCCCTTCATTTGTAAGCAAAAAAAATGTATCCAATTTGGGCAGCATCATAATCTCATGAACATTAGAATCATTACCAAGAAACGAAAGTACCTGATAATTTAATTGGCGTGCGCGAGCTCTAGTAATTGGTCCAGTATATGTAACAGTAGGGGCTGTGGGTGTAACAATGGTATTGATGTCCTCATCATCCTCCCCTTCTTGAAATGAAGTCGTCCTCGACGGAAGCGCATCTTCCTCACCCAAATAAGGCTTTAAATCTGCAATGTTAAAAGTGAGACTAACCCCAAAATCTACATGTAGCTCAAGTTTATATGCATTATCATTTATTTTCTCTAACACCTTAAAAGGACCATCAGCGCGTGGCATTAGCTTTGATTTGCGCAGATTAGGAAATCTATCTTTACGCAAATGTAACCAAACAAGATCTCCAGGCGCAAACACAACATGTTTTCTACCCTTATCTCCAGCAAGTTTATATTTAGCATTCATACGCTCAATGTTTTCCTTAGTTAACTCATGCATTTTTAAAATCAATTCAGAACGTTCTTTAGCATCAAAATTAACCTTCTCTGAAGATGGAAGAAGCAACAAATCAATAGGTGCACGAGGTAGGAAACCATACACAATTTCAAAAGGGCACATCTTAGTAGTAGAATGCAATGAGCGATTATAAGCAAATTCAATATGAGGCAAGCATTCTTCCCACATTTTCTTGTTATTCTTCAAAACAGCCCTAAGCATAGTAGACAATGTTCTATTGACTACTTCAGTTTGTCCATCAGTTTGGGGGTGACAAGTAGTACTAAAAAGCAGCTTAGTCCCCAACTTAGCCCATAAACATCTCCAAAAGTGGCTAAGAAATTTAGTATCACGATCTGAAACAATAGTATTTGGCACACCATGTAAGCGAATAATTTCACGAAAGAACAAATCAGCAACATTAACAGCATCATCGCTTTTATGACATGGTATAAAGTGTGCCATTTTCGAGAACCTATCCACGACAACAAATATGCTATCCCTCCCCTTCTTTGTTCGAGGTAAACCTAAAACAAAGTCCATAGATATATCCTCCCAAGGAACACTAGGTACTGGCAAAGGCATATATAAACCATGAGGATTGAGTCGTGACTTAGCTCTTTGACATGTGGTGCAGCGAGCAACAAAACGCTCAACATCCCGTCTCATCTTTGGCCAAAAGAAATGTGTAGCCAGTATATCCTCCGTCTTCTTGACGCCAAAGTGTCCCATTAATCTTTCTCCATGCGCCTCCTGCAACAACAAAAGACGAACGGAGCTAGCTGAAATGCATAGCTTGTTAGCACGAAACACAAATCCATCGTTAAGAACGAACTTGTTCCAAGTTCTCCCTTCCTTACAATTCTGCAATACATCTTTAAATTCAGCATCATGAACATATTGATCTTTGATGGTCTCCAAACCAAATATTTTAAAGTCAAGTTGTGAAAGCATAGTATAACGACGAGACAAGGCATCAGCAATAACATTTTCTTTACCCTTCTTGTGTTTAATGACATAAGGGAAAGTCTCAATGAATTCAACCCATTTAGCATGTCTACGGTTCAGTTTTGCTTGACTTTTAATGTGTTTCAAAGATTCATGATCAGAATGTATAACAAATTCTTTGGGCCATAAATAATGTTGCCATGTTTCTAAGGTCCGAACAAGAGCATATAATTCTTTATCATAAGTAGAATAGTTCAGACTAGGCCCACTCAATTTTTCAGAAAAGTATGCAACAGGTTTTCCATCTTGTAATAACACACCTCCTAATCCAATTCCACTAGCATCACATTCAAGCTCAAAAGTCTTATTGAAATTAGGAAGTTGGAGTAAAGGAGCATGTGTCAACTTATCTTTCAAAACCGTGAAGGCTTCTTCCTGTGCGGTATCCCAAACAAAAGACACATCCTTCTTTGTAAGCTCGTTGAGAGGTGCAGCAATGGTGCTGAAATCTCTCACAAAACGCCTATAGAAACCAGCGAGGCCAAGGAAACTCCTCACTTGTGTGACCGTTTTGGGCTGCGGCCAACTCTCAATAGCTTCAATCTTGGCTTTATCAACTTCAATTCCCTGTGGAGTAACAACATAGCCAAGAAAAGATACTCGGTTGGTGCAAAAGGTGCACTTTCCAAGGTTTCCAAACAAACGTGCATCACGTAGAGCAATAAAAACAGCACGTAAATGTTCCAAATGTTCCTCCAAAGATTTGCTATAAATCAATATGTCATCAAAGTAAACTACCACAAATCGTCCAATGAAAGCACGTAAAACTTCGTTCATTAACCTCATGAAAATACTAGGTGCATTAGTTAACCCAAAAGGCATGACTAACCACTCATATAATCCAAACTTAGTTTTAAATGCTGTTTTCCATTCATCACCCAATTTCATACGAATTTGATGGTATCCACTACGCAAATCAACTTTGGAGAATATTGTAGAGCCACTCAATTCATCAAGCATATCATCTAGCCTAGGAATAGGATGACGATAACGAATAGTAATATTATTAATGCCTCTACAATCAACGCACATACGCGACGTACCATTCTTTTTCGGCACTAAAATGATAGGAACAGCACAAGGACTAAGGGATTCGCGTATATAACCTTTGTCGAGCAGTTCTTGTACTTGACGCATAATCTCCTTCGTCTCCTCTGGATTGGTACGGTATGGTGCACGGTTGGGTAGCGAAGCACCGGGAATTAAGTCAATTTGATGCTCAATCCCTCGAATAGGTGGTAATCCTGGTGGCACGTCTTGTGGAAAGACGTCAGCGAACTCCTGCAAAATGTTAGTGACAGCAGGGGGTAAAGAGGAAGGCACGTCCTCGAATGAAAATAATGCCTCTTTGCACACAAAAGCATAGCAAACAGATTTGCTGAAATCTAGCTCATCAATATCAGATTTGGTGGCAAGTAAACATGCACTTTTCAATTTAATTTCAGAAACAACAGTAGATGGTTTATTATTAGGCTTCATTTGGTGCTCAAATTCTTTTGCCACAATCTGATTTTCACTCTTATTTGTCTCCTGTTTTTCTTTATTAGCTCTATTAATATCATCTTTCAAAATGGAATCAGTAGTCATAGGAAGCAAAGTAATATTTTTATCGTTATGAACAACAGTATACTGATTGTTTCTACCATGGTGTACAGAATTTTTATCAAATTGCCATGGTCTACCAAGTAATAAGGAACATGCTTGCATAGGTACCACATCACAATCAACATAATCAGCATATGTAGAGATACTAAAATGCACACGAACAGTACGTGTTACCTTAACCTTGCCGCTGTTGTTGAACCATTGGATGTAGTAAGGATGTGGATGTGGTCTTGTGGTGAGAGATAGCTTTTCCAACATCTTCATGCTAGCCAAGTTATTGCAGCTCCCTCCATCTATGATCACGCGAACAGAACGTTCCTTCACAACTCCCTTTGTATGGAACAAATTATGCCTCTGATTTTGCTCGGCTTGTGTAACCTGCACACTCAAAACACGTTGAGCAACTAAACATTCATACCTGTCAGCATCTTCAGGAGCCATGTATTGCGTCTCATGATCAGAATCGTCTCCACCATGTTCGTCACGTGTAATAAGAGCCAAAGTCTCCTCATCATAGTCACTAGCGGACTCATACCCACCATCCTCAGTAACAATCATCACACGCTTAGATGGGCATTCTCTCGCATAATGACCTCCACCCTTGCAACGTCGACAAATAATATCATGTGTTTGCCCTGTTGATGCCATGGATGAAGAAGAGCTCTTTGCAGGCCCAGAAGGTGTGCTCTTGGCAGATAGTGGTGATTGTGCCTGCTTTATTGTATCACGGTTGGAGGTGGTAGCCGACGGAGGCGCCGGTGTAGCAGAACGTGTGGAAGTAGATGATGCACGTGGTGTCCATGATGAAGGTCGACCTGCAGAAAAGTTAGTCCGCGCCAATGCCTGTCGATCCTGCACTTCACGTTCAGCTTTACAAGCAAGATGGAATAAACGAGTGATATTAGTATACTCCTTATACTCTAGAATCGTCTGAATCTCTCTATTTAATCCACCCATAAAACGTGCAAGCATAGCTTCATTCCCCTCAACAATACCACATCTAATCATGCCAGTTTGTAATTCCTGATAATATTCTTCTACAGAATTTTTTCCCTGTCTTAAGCGCTGCAATTTTTGAAGTAATTCACGTTGATAATATGGTGGAACCCAACGAGTACGCATAGCAGTTTTCAAAGCAGCCCAAGTAGCCGGAATAGGATATAATCTACAATGCTCAGACCACCAAACACATGCAAAACTAGTGAAAGCACAAACAGCAGCAGGAACACGTCTCTCCTCGGGATATTGTAAACATGTATATCGCTGTTCAGTTTCTAACTCCCAAGTAAGATATATATCAGGAACATATCTACCCTCAAATGGTGGAATATTCAATTTTAGTTTAGGGAGATGGTCATGATCTCGTACCTGAGGGTGAGCCCTACCATTGCCATTATTTGCATGTGGACGACCTGGTGGTTGCTGTGCTGTTGGTGGCACGTAGTTCTGATTTTGATCAACCTCATCCTCATAATCTCCCACATAAGCATCCTCCTCCACATCAGCAGTAGGAGCCACAGAAGTATCAACGGCAGCACCAGCAGTTTGGCCCGACTGAAGAGGGACACGGCTCGCTCGGCGGAGGGCTGTTTCCTGACGTGGAGGTAGTCGGTGTTGTTGCTGTTGTTGCAGAGGTGCGGCAGGAGCAGCCGGTGGTGGTGGTGGAAAACGCGAAAGCAATTCAGCAAACTTGTTATCGAGCTTTGTTTCAAACGTCTTCTCCATGCCATCTATCTTCTCCATGGCCTCTTCAAATCTGTTTATCACATCTTGCACCTGTCCATTCATCATTTGCTGAAACGTATCATGAAGCTCCTTGTTCGTCAAGTTCTCCCAGTCAGTCTCGTCGGCTTGTGATCCTGACATGGTTAGCAGCAATAGAAACACACAAGAATATGATCCTACAGACTACTAACAAGTGGTGGTGGTGGCGGGTGTCACAAATCCGTCAAGCAAATCTCAAATTCTTACCAGTTCTTACCCAGCAGCAGGCGGTGATCGGCAACCGTTGTAGTCAAAAACGCTCAAAAGCTTGGATAGAGCGATTGCCAGGGAGAGTCAAACGCACGACGTAGATGTATGTGGAGCTGGGAAGGCTTATAGTATGGTAGCAAAAAGGGTCAGCAATAATCAATTCAGAGATGCAAAGTTGAATAAACGCTCAACGACGGTACTGTGCTGGTCCTAGGCTAGACCGTGCTAGAGACGCGAGCCTAGAACACTAACAAAATCACGGCGCTGCACGTAAAATAAGGGAAAAGCACACTCTGGAACTCTTTTTTTTCGCTCTTTTTTTTGCGCTCCTTTTTTTTTGCGCTCCTCTTTTTTTTGCGAAAAATCACTATAATGGCGAGTGTCTCAAAACTCTTCCCTCGTCAAACTGATAGGACGGGCACGAAATTTTTTTTTTCACTTTTTTTTTCGGAAATCAGGGCAGCGATGACGAAAAAGTGCGACAAAAAATCACTATGATGGCACGTGGCTCAAAAGACTCAGAAAAGCCTAAAAATAGGATAGGGAAAAAAAATTTTGCCCGTGAAAATTTTGGCCTAAAAACTGCCCGGGGGTCTCCAGACTCTTTTTTTTCCGAGACCTACGCAGGCAAGGAAACACGACTCGGAATTTAGATTGATCTCAAGAACAAACCTAATATGAGAAGAACTCGGATTGGTGGTGGATATATGGTTGTGGTATATGGCAGCGGTGGTGGTATATGGTAGCGGTGATGGTATATGGATAGAGATTGGTGGTGGTATATGGATACGGATTGGTAGTGGTATATGGATATGGATTCAGAGCGGTGGCGGATAAGCAAAAGTGGTAGATGGGCGATGATGATGGTGCGGCGGCGGCGTGACAACTTATGACCAGAACTCGAAACTCTAAAAGACTAGATTCTAAGACCAGCAACTTGACACGACGATGCAACCGCAAATTCAACAAAGAAAAAACCCTAAAAAGATTATGCAAAGGCTCAGATTGGTTCGGATATGATGAACTAACCCTAATTTTTTTTGTGTGGCTTTTTTTTCGTGGACTGTAGATACGAAGAACAGACTCGATCTAATCTACGAAAAACTGTAAAAATCTCACCGAGCAACCTGGAAATCTGATACCACTTGATAGAGGCTAAGGTGTCCCGATGTTTCGATGAGATGGTGGCTATCGTTTTCTGTGGGAGTCGACCTTGACGATCCGACTACGAACGTGCGAGACGTCGCGCCTTAGCAATCGCTAAACCAACTTCCGAGGGTTATTGACCACGCCGGAGCACGATCAACCTGACCACGAGGGTCTGTTTCCTGCGAGCAAACGAAGAACAAGCAAGAAACTGAGATTGCAATCGGGATATTGCGAATATAAGATGAAAGCTTTATTGATCAAGGTGGGGTTCTGTGACGTCTTGGTCTGGTCGTTGGACACAAACGAAGTACGCGAAGTTGCAGCTATGGCGAACTTTTAATCTAAACAAAACCCAAAGTCTAAACGACGCCCTAAGGGCTGTATATATGGAGGAAGAGGGGGGAATTTCGTGGCCCTTGAGGGTGGGGTCCGAAACCAACCCTAACTCTTGTTTCCCCACACATACGGACTCTAAAAATAGCCTATACTTAAGTATTTTGAAATTACATGGGCCTGGCCCATTAATAAGGTGACGCAGCACCTAGAATAGCCTATGGACGAATATTATGAAGTGGCATCTTGTATATTTCGTCCAAGGCTTCATGCACTCCTTATGGCGGCTTCAAAGTCCTGAAATCATCACTTGTACTCCGTTCTTGATCCCCTTGCGCATGCCATCAACTCCATGCGTGTTCTTGCTCCAATGTTCATCCTTCTCCAAGTTAGACCCTTCATTTGTAAGCAAAACAAATGTATCCAATTTAGGCAGCATCATAATCTCATGAACATTAGAATCATTACCAAGAAACGAAAGTACCTGGTAATTTAATTGGCGTGCGCGAGCTCTAGTAATTGGTTCAGTATATGTAACAGTAGGGGCTGTGGGTGTAACAATGGTATTGATGTCCTCATCAGAGCCCATGAACCTCATGTAACCCATCTGTGTGTTTACCAATTTCGTCAGAGAAAGGCTATGGAAACCCTCACCATGCTAGTTAATTGGACGATTTAGAACAATAGAAATGCATGTGTCTTCCAAAGGTATTTCAACCATGGAAAACATCGTCCTTGCATGCATTACAAATGAGGTGGCAAAATGGGTCAAGGGTGGGGCAAAGGATTTGGGAAACATTATGCCTGAAGAATAGACCTGTTATATTATTTTATCCTTTCGTATCTTAATTAATGGAATGAGATAAATAGTTTGCGTCCATTTTTAAAAAATCTCGTAGCTTGCAAAGTTCTAACATCCACTTACAATGCTCACGCTAGAGAGAGCGTGTACTACCGTGTTCTCTCAGGCATTATTGTAGGACGCGATTAGTGTCTTAACATGCAATGTTTGAGCGTTAAACGTTCAACTCTCAAAAACATATCACTTCAAATTACATCGCAAAAAGAAGAACATACACTTGCATTTTTTTGCAATTTCATGCAACCATAAAAAGCTCAACGAGATATTATATAACACTTTGAAATAAGACAAGTTTTGTGAACAACCAAAAAAATGTAATCATCAATTAGACTGATAATGCTTTTTTATGAATCTCCACAACAAAAAAGGTACTTATGTATGAATATGTTAGAAGTCAGAGTATCTTTACATGCTACACAACTACTATTCCTTAGATTAACTAGTTGGGCATAACTTCCTCCTTTTTTTTCAAACCATGTGATGAACAAGCTAATGCGATGTAAAGTAATCGTACCTCGCCCTAAGATATGAAATGTGAATCTACATTGGGCAGCTAGAAAAACAAACATAAAAGTATACAAGCGCTTCTGAAAAAAGAAAGTTGAACAACTTATCCTTCATAGGCCATCTAGCTAATCGAGGGGTTTAATTTGAATAACTTTGTTCGGCCACAATCATGACAAAGTGAACCTTTTGTTGAAGCCGGAACTCTGCAATAAAGCTGCAATGGCAGATCTCTTTTTACCAAGGGAATCCAAACAATGCTAGGCTGCTGCACACAATGCATTCTCACTCACGAGTCCCAGAGGAAGTGGGTGAGTTATTAAGGAGGGTGAGTGAGGTGCACAAAAATAAATACTATAAGTACTCCAAAGTAGTGGAGTACCAAAATTATAGGCCTCTTTGAATGAGAGGATTTTCATAAAACATTTGGAGATTGTGATCCTTAAGAATTTTCCTGTATTGCTTATTTGATTCGTAGATTGAATTCTATAGGATTTTTTTTCTTCTATAAGCACTCCCTTATAATACTGCATTTTATAAAGAAAATGTAGCATTGGCTATGCAGTAAATCAGAACAAGTGATCTGCATGGTACGTATGCATGCTATAATCGACTGAATTATTGGACTAACCGCATCAAGATCGGATCCCATCGACCCTATCCTCCAATTAAAATATCTCTCCAATGGACGCTCGTGTCCCACGCTCTCTGGAAGCGACCCCCTCCCCTCCCTCTTTTGCTCTGTCAGTTAATCTACCTCAAGCTCACACGCCGTGTAGCTAGGATCGATCGATGCAGCTTCCCTTCTCTTCCCTTCCTATTTAACAAGGTAGCCACCCCACGCTCTTTGCACCTCAGCAAGCACCAACACACACGCTAGGAATGGCGATGGCCAGGACTACGACGCTCCTGCTGGTCGCCGCGGCTCTCCTCGGGGCCTCATGCAGCGCGTGGGAGGTCAACATCCGCATGCCGACCTCGGCCGCGGACGTGGACGAGGCCGTGGTGGCGCCGCTGATCCATGCGCTGCGGCCGCTGCTGGGTTCCGGCAAGCACGCCGGAGTGAAGTGCGACAGCTGGGTGCTGGGCGTGGAGGCGCACAACGTGCGGGACTGGAAGACGGTGCCCGCCAGCTGCGAGGGCTACGTCGGCCATTACATGCTCGGCAAGCACTTCCGCCGCGACTCCAAGATCGTCATCGACCAGGCCCTCGCATACGTCGACAACCTCAAGCTCGCCGGCAACGGCAAGGAGGTGTGGGTCTTCGACATCGACGAGACCACCCTCTCCAACCTCCCCTACTACGCCAAGCACGGCTTCGGGTACGTACTACTTGATTGTATACCTACGTGCACACCATGCTACATATGCGTGTACATATATACATGCAGTTGCGAATTATTGCAGGTCCATCTGAGCAGGGATTTTTCGTTCACAGGAAGTAAAGATCTGACTAGACCTCGTTAGTTAAAATCAACTCACAAGTTAGACAAGAAAAGACACCAATAACATTGTGGCATCGTAATCTCTATTGAATGAGAGTTGGAAAACAAGTGAGAGTAGAAGTACGATATAAAAAGGAATGTACTCATCATTAGCGTCGTAAGATCTCTATTGAACGAGAGTGGGAGTACTCATCATTAGCTTTGTACTGGACACGTGGACATCATCATTGCTGGTCACCTCCAATTAATCGGAGTTACAGAGACGGCCAGCAGGACCATATATATGTCCCTCCAGTTTTTAGATATAGAGATGTGATGGGCAAGAGCATGGGCATGTGATTGCCGGAGTAGGACCGTATATCTGTTGTCCACTTGGCTACTTTTATCAACGGATTTATTTTTCAACCGTCCTTATCGACATATACTTTCTAATTATGTTATTCTTATTTGAGTTTAGATCGAGAATACTTTTTTTATAAAATGTACGAAGTCAGAACATCTTGCGCATAGTTACATAAGCCACAACACTGTTCCTTAGTTAAGAACATTCTCTTGAACCAAAATGGAAATTAACTTGAAACGTAGTAGAAGTCTAGATAATATCTAGCCAAGATAATGCTAAAGGTTTTGTTTGAAGCTATGATTAACTAGCTGTGTATAACTTCCTTACATAATGTAACGAAGGAACTAGTGCATTGCTATTTAGAGTAAATCATACCTTGCCCTAAGAAATTTTAAGTGAATCTACAATGGGTGGCTAGAAAAAAGAAACATAAAAGGTTTACAAGCGCGTCCGAGAAAAGAAATAATGATGAACAGCTGCATATCTAACTAATCGAGGGGTTCCAATAACTTTGCTTCACCACAATCATGAAAAAACTAACCTTTTTTGTTGAAAGCCGAGACTCAGTTGCAATATATAAGGCTGCAATAGTAAACCTATTTGATCAAAGGAATCAACAAAGCTGAGCTGCTGCATGCAAAGCTATGAACGATTATGTTAAATACTACAAGTAGTGAGTAAGTTTGGCATTCGTTCTTGGTCCAGCAAAACAGTAGCGTGATGATGCCGGAGTACGACCTCACTGTGTCATATTCATTATTTTATATCCTCCACTTGGCCAACTTTATTTACCGTCAGTCTCATTCGTCGTCCACAATACGTACTATACTCCTTTCAAAAAAAAAAACGTACTGTACTGCCCATGCATGTGCATTACGTACAGATACAGAGCATTAGGTTTAGGTACTGCTCATCCACTTGACCATTTGGCCACTTGGACCACAATCTAGGTTACACATGTTTCTTCGGTTTGCATAATTACTAGTAGCTAATATGGTTGAATCTGCCATTAATCTATCCTCATATACATGTGCTTTTAGGGCTACACCGTTCAACGCGACGAGCTTCAATGCGTACGTGCTGGAGGGGAGCGCGCCAGCGCTGCCGGAGACGAAGAGGTTGTACAACAAGCTGCTCTCAGTCGGCATCAAGCCAGTGTTCCTCACCGGACGGACCGAGGACCAGAGGGCCGTCACCATCACCAACCTCCGCCGCCAGGGGATCTCCGGCTGGATGAACCTGCTGCTGAAGCAGCCCGGGTTCAAGGGCTCTGCGGTGACCTACAAGTCCGGCGAGAGGCAGAAGCTGCAGGACGCTGGGTTCGTCATCGTCGGCAACATCGGCGATCAGTGGAGCGACATCCTCGGCGCGCCGGAGGGCGCCCGCACCTTCAAGCTCCCCGACCCCATGTACTACATCGGCTAGGCTGTTTCCTGACACCATTGATTGCTCCTCAGTCCTTATCCACGAATGAATAAACTCCATGCTCTTAATCATATGCATGCTTCGTCAATAATCGCCCCCGCGCGCACCCTGTTGTTGCTTGATTAATTTCGATTGTTGAGAACTTGAGATCAGTTATTATGAATTAGACATGCTCTGGGAAAGCTGCTTGCTGCTTAATCAGTGCATCCATGGTCCACTGTTATTTTTTGCAAGAAACCCATGGGCTATATTATAGTATAGATGTGTTGTTCTTCCTAACTTCGATCTTGTACTGCTGATGGTGTACTTTTTCTACTAAACATTGTTGATTTTTTGTTTGAGGGATTCTAAACATTGTTGATGATGTAACTAATATTAGAGGTACATAATATTATCACATATATCTTGAACCCCTCCACTAATGGGCCCATTTTGGCCCGATGGAGGAAGGGATCATAATTGGCGGACCACCAAACACCTGTCAGGAGAGGCAACCAAGCACCCACATAGATGATGGGTTATGTCCACTGATAGTGTACAACTGACGATTATGACGTTGTTCTTGTGTCTTGCATGTTGTGTGCATATGTATTGTATGTAACTTTTCAATAGAGTTCAGAGCTAGATTGGAGACTGGCTTGGTCTCTTTGGAGACCAAATCCTGGAGTGTAGACTCCTCGATCAAAGAATGTTGGTCTAAACAGGTGTCCAACAAGAATCATAAGAGGAAGGCTATAGAAACCGTAACTATGCTATTAATTGGACGATTTGGAATGAAAAAAATATGCACGTCTTTCAAGGTATTTCAACCATGGAAAACATCATCCTTACATAGATTAAAAATAAGGTGGCTAGGGATGGCAATTTCGCCCATGGGTATGGGTATCCGCGGGTACCCTACCCGAAAATAGTGGGCATGGGCAAGACTTGGCAAGATTTTGTACCCATGGGTAATGGGTATCCATACCCACAAAATATATGGATAGGGCATGGGTATGAGATTGCCCCCATGGGTAACCCAATGGATACCCAGAAAATATTAATAAATAAAAATAACTCCTATGATATGTGAGGTCGACATCCAACTCCTATTGCCCAACTCTTAACTCCTTATTCCCTAAACCAACCATAGCTAATAGGCTCCCAACAACCAGCTCACACCCCTCCTATGTCCTATGTGACTCCTCGAAATGATGAAATCTTGACTCATCACCAACACACTCTCTTCCAACTCTCGAACTAGCAAACCCCAAATCCCGTCGTCGCCTTCCACTATGTCGGCTTCCACCAACCACTTATCGTAATCCCTTGCCGGCTGGAATTGGCCACACACTACAGGACGTCGTGTCGGTACTAGATTGATTTCCCATCATGAATATTACATTCATGTATGTACTTCTTTAAAATTTAAATGCTATATATGTTGTACCCATTGGATACCCATTGGGTATAGGATACCCGATGGGTATGGGCATGGGTGTCAATTTGTGCCCATGGGTATTGAAATGGGTGGGTATAGACAGTTTCTATGGGTATGGGTTTGGCAAGAGGAGGTTGTACCCACTCATACCCTACCCATTGCCATCCCTGAAGGTGGCAACATGGATCAAGGCCGGGGCAAAGGATTGGGAAAATTTTATGCCGGAAGAGTAGCTCCATTCTATTATTTCAGCCTTTCGTTGTTAGCCTATCATTTTTGGTTGATGTTGTTCTAAATATCTCTTAATTAATGGACCGAGACAAATAGTTTTCCTCCCTTTAAAAAAAAGGTTCTTAGCTTGCAAAGTTGTAACATCCATTTACACCAACCCACTCTAGAGAGAGCGTCAGCTACCGTGTTCTCTCGGGCCTTTTTGTATGACGTGATTAGTGTCTTAACATGGAGTGTTTTACGGATTAACATTCAGCTCTCAAAAACGTATCACTTAAAATTACATTGCAAAACACACACACACACACACACACTTGCATGTTTTGTGTGCTTTAATGCAACAATAAAAAAGTCAACAAAATATTATGATAGACTTTGAAACAATAGAGAAACTCAATGAAACATTATATAACACTTCGAAATAAGAGAAAATTTGTGAACAACCAAAAAATGTAATCGTCAGTTAGACTGGTGATACTTTTTTATGAATCTCCACAAAAGAAAAGGTATGTATGAGGATGTTACAAGTCCGAATAACTCATGCATGGTTACATGCTACACCACTATTCCTTAGATTAACTAGCTGGGCACAACTTCCTCCTTTTCTGCAAACCATGTGATGAACAGGCTAATGTGATTTAAAGTAATCATACCCCGTCCTAAGAAATTAAAAGTGAATTTACACATGGCGACTAGAAAAAGAAACATAAGAGTATACAAGCGTGTCTGAAAAAAAAGATGAACAATTTATCAATTCATAGGTCATCTCACTAATTGAGGGGTTCGCATAACTTTGTTTGGCCACAATCATTACAAAGTAGACCTTTTGTTGAAAACCGAAAGTCTGTAACAAAGCTGCAATGGTAGATCTATTTTTTTTTTGAGGAATCCACAATGCTGAGCTGCTGCACACTATGCATTCTCACTCACGCATCACAAATATTGGCTGAGTTATTATTAAAAAAGACAAGGAGGTTGAGCGAGGCGCACAAAATATATAGATACTATTAGTACTCCAAAATAGTGGAGTACCAAAGTTATACATGCCTCTTTGAATAAGAGGATTCTCATAAATTTTTTGGAGGTTGTGATCCTTAAGAATTTTCCTGTATTGATTATTTGATTCGTAAGATTGAATTCTATAGGAACAGTCAATCTCCACCACTCTTAGATTCTCATATCATGGATTCGTGCATGAATATCTCTAGTTTCGCCGCCGCCCCACGCGCCTCCCCCGCCGCCGCACCTGCGCCCCGCCTCCCCCGCGCGCCTCCCCGCGCTGCCGCCCCTGCCCCCGCCTCCCGTATGTTAGGGTTTGGCGTCTTAGGGGCGACGCCCTTGTCGCCGCCGCCGCCCGGCCCTGGCATCGCGGCCAATGGCAATGTTCCCGTGTGCGTCCCTAGGGTGTATTACGGCCCCGTCGCGGCTTCGTCCGCCTGCCCGTCGCTTGAGCCCTGGGCTCCTGTTGACCCTGCTGGTCGCCTGATGGCATACCCTATCCATGTTCAGGTATCCATGGAGTATCCTATCCATGTGCAAGAGCTGAAGCCCAATATATGCATGAACCACTTCAGGGAAGGGGAAGGAGAGGTGGGCGCGGTCTTAAGGAACCCTAGACTGATGGCACAAACTCATCTGAAGGCTTGCGACTCGCCAGATCGATCCCTGCCTCCTGAGTACGGTTCTGTGGAGATGAAGATTGCGGAGGCGATGTCACTTTTGGTGTAGCCGAAGGAAATCCAGCCGTGTACTTTACCCGAAAGCCGGTGGGGGCGATCATGGGGCTCCCCTTGTGGATGCTGCCTGCCCGAAGCCGGTTAATGGGGAACCCGTGGAACACGCAGCCGTGATCCATGGTGTATTTGCAATCGTCGACACCAAACAGAGGCTGGTTGTGTCAAAGCCCTTGTGCCTTATGTTGATGTACCATTGAGAGGATCACTGATCAAAGAGTGCATTGCCGATCTGCAGCAATCAAGGTACCCGATAGACAAGGTTGTCTCCTTGAACAACCAAGACATGGAGATGAATGATGTTGTCTTGTTTCGGAACAAGCATGCAGTGCTAGAAAAGGAGCAATGCGTGAACCAGAACGAGCAAGACGAGGCAATTGTTATCTTTCAGGAGGTTGTCATGGCAGGTGGTGTTCAGAAGAGGGGCAAGGTGGTTGCGGATGGCACGTTCGCCGGGACAGAGGACCAGTCTATTAAGCAGGAAGCAACCGGCCCAGGGGCTGCCGGTGAACTGACGGGGCCGAATGTGGCGTCCCGTCAGGAGCAATGAATTGCCTGAGTTGGAACTGTCGGGGTGCGGCCAACAAACCGACAGTTCATGAGTTGGTGGGACTTGCAAGGACCGCCAGAGCACATTTGGTCTTTTTATGTGAAACTAGAGTTAAAGCTGAAAAAGTGCGTCGTTTAAGAGGTAGACTGGGTCTGAGGGGTTTTGCTGGATGTGATAGCAATGGTCTGAGTGGGGGCCTAGCCCTCTTCTGGAGTGATCAAATCTTTGTCGATGTTCAAGAAATAAATGATAGATATATTGATGCATATGTTCGTGTGTCTGATAATGATCCACTTTGGCACTTAACTTGTGTGTATGGTGCACCGAGGGTGGAAAACCGCCATTTGATGTGGGAGAAATTACAAGGCTTGAAAACAAGGTCTGCATTACCGTGGTGTGTGATTGGTGACTTCAATGAAGCCATGTGGTCTTTCGAACATCTCTCAGCAACACAACGTGGAGAAAGACAGATGTTGGCCTTCAGAGACACCTTGGAGATATGTGAGTTGTCAGATTTGGGATTTTCGGGTGTGCCTTTTACCTATGACAATAAGCAAGCTGGAAGTCGGAATGTTAAAGTCCGCCTTGACCGGGCAGTGGCGGATAACCGTTGGCGGGACATCTTCTCGGAGGCATGGGTCATGCACCATGTCAGCCCTTGCTCGGACCACTGTCCAGTGGTCTTACAGTGTATAAAGGAGGAAAAACTGAATTTCAAGCCAAACCAGAAACGATACGAGATTATGTGGGAGACTGATAATAGCCTGTCTGAGAGGGTTAAGAATGCATGGGCTAACGCGGGATCAAAGATACACCTGGGTGATATACGCAGAGGCTTATGTGAGCTGATGGCCGAGCTACATGTATGGAGCAAATGTAGGTTTGGATGTGTGGTGCGTGCACATGAGAAGTCTAGAAAAAGGCTAGAGGAGTTGCTGCGTATGAATGCTGATCGCAATGAAATACGGGCAGTACAAGACCATATGAATGATCTCATGTAGAAGGAAGAACTCATGTGGTTGCAACGATCACGTATTGACTAGCTGCGGGAAGGAGATCGCAATACAAAGTTTTTTCATCAGCGGGCAGTGTGGAGAGCGAGGAAAAATAAAGTCAAATTCCTTATTGATGATTCAGGTGCTAGAGTTGAGAAAAAGGAAAAGATGGGCGATTTGATAGATGCGTACTTCCAGAGCCTTTTTACTTGTGACAATGCACTCGTTCAGGCTCCCCTTGTACAGCTAGTACAACCAAAGGTAACTGATGAAATAAACTTAAGTCTTTGTGCTGACTTCAGTGATAAGGAAATTTCAGATAGCCTCTTCCAGATCGGACCGCTTAAGGCTCCCGGTAGTGATGGATTCCCAGCCCGTTTCTTTCAGCGAAACCGGTTGGTTTTAAAGGAGGAAGTCATATGTGCAGTCAAAGAATTTTTTTCGTACAGGAGTAATGCCAGAGGGGATAAATGATAAGATAATTGTTCTTATTCCGAAAGTAAATGATCCAACCCGAGTCTCTGATTTCAGGCCCATAAGTCTCTGTAACATTATTTACAAAATTGTTGCAAAATGCCTGGTGAATGGGTTGAGACCCATTTTGGATGAAATCATTTCTCCGCAACAAAGTGCCTTTGTACCAGGACGGATGATCACGGATAATGCCCTCTTGGCGTTTGAGTGCCTCCATTTCATGCAACACGAGAAAAAGCAAGAAAACAGCTACTGTGCTTATAAGTTAGATTTATCAAAGGCTTATAATCGAGTGGATTGGGTCTTCTTGGAGCAGACGATGATAAAGCGAGGCTTCGCTCACCAGTGGGTTCAGTGGATTATGACATGTGTGACCTCGATGAGATACTCTGTGAAATTTAATGGAGTCACCTTAGATTCGTTTGCACCATCGCATGGGCTTTGGCAAGGAAACCCCCTATCACCGTTTCTATTTCTATTTGTCGCCGATGGACTAAGTGCTTTACTGAGGCAAGGAATAGAAAATCATAACCTACAAGCTTTGAAGGTATGCCCGAGAGCACCCGGTATTTCACATCTTCTATTTGCGGATGACACATTATTGTTCTTCAAAGCTAACCTGGAGCAGGCCCAGTACATCCGTGGTGTTATTAATAGTTATTAGCAAGCTACATGACAACTTATTAACCCACAGAAATGTTCTATTCAGTTTGGTGAGGCTTGCCCGGTGGAGGTTCAACAAGCTATCAAGCAGGAGCTTCAGGTAGTAAACTCGGAATTTGAGGGGAAGTACCTCGGCTTACCGACCCCAGATGGTAGTATGCACAAAGGAAAATTCCAAATGCTGCAGGCTAGTCTAACTAAAAGGATCATGGCATGGGGAGACTCCCTGTCCCAAGCAGGTATTGAAGCAACGATAAAATCTGTGGCACAGGCTATTCCCACATATATCATGGGAGTGTTTAAGTTACCGGCATCGGTGTGTGATGACCTAACAAGGCTAGTGCGAAACTTTTGGTGGGGTTCTAAGAATGGTAAGAGAAAGACACATTGGTGGGCATGGGACAAAATTATTGAACCAAAAGGAAGAGGAGGGCTTGGCTTCCGTGATTTTCACATCTTCAACCAAGCCTTGCTAGCTCGCCAGGCGTGGCGCCTACTCACGAAGCCGGACTCACTTTGTGCCATGGTGTTGAAAGCGGGGTATTATCCTAATGGGTCCCTAGTGGACACTGTTTTTGCAGGCAACACATCACCCACATGGCATGCAATCCAACATGGCTTGGAGCTGTTGAAAAAAGGTCTTCTTTGGTGTGTCGGCAATGGTGAGCAGATTCGTATCTGGCGTGACCCATGGTTGCCTCGACCGCCATCATACATGCCCATCACGGCGCGGGGCACTTGTCATCTTCATCGAGCTAGCGAGTTGCTGGATGACTACGGGCGGTGGATACCGGAGCTTGTCCACCAGCACTTCCACGCAATTGATGCCGCATGCATCCTCAAGATCAAAGGCTTCTCCGCGGCGGCTTGAGGATGTCTTGGCTTGGGCACCCGACCCGCGGGGTATTTTCTCTGTCAGAAGCGTGTATCGCCTCGCCATCGACAACATGTCCAGCACTACTATGTGCGCCATTAGCAGGGCACCAGACGGCATGCGTGCCATCTGGAAGGCAGTATGGGGATGCCCTGCCCCTCCCAAGGTACGTGTCTTTGCATGGCATCTAATCACAAATTCCCTTGCAACAATGGAGAATAAGGCTAAAAGGAATCTGGAGGTCACTAATATTTGTGTCTTATGTGGCATGGAATCCGAGGATACATACAATGTCATGTGCAGATGTCCGCTTGCTCGTATGTTGTGGGAAGAGATGGCCGCCTCATTCAACATGCCACAACTTGAGAATATTGCAAACACTGGTTCGGAATGGGCCTTGCTTCTTCTGAACGAATGCTTGGAAGAGCAGCGGTTGCCAATACTCATGACCTTTTGGCGTACATGGCATGTCCGCAGCGAGATTACCCATCACAAGACAGTGCCAACTATTGAAGCTTCTCGCAGATTCTTATGCAGTTACATTGACAGCCTCATGTGCATTGCGCAACAACCCCGTAGCGATCTGGCTAAGGGGAAAATGGTGGTAACTCAAGGACAACACCGCCGACAATCCAGGGTGAGAAGCACGCCGGCTTCCTGCCCACGGCCGCCAGAGCGTTGGACAAAGCCTCCCACTGGATGGATTAAACTGAATCCAGAAAAACGACTACGATCGAAACATCTGGCTCCTCAGTGATTTGGGCTTCCTGGCCGTCCGATCTGGCTCCTCATCGCCGGCCCTCGCGAGAGAGGTCAGGGTTAGGGCGAGCGCCAGGGATGGCTACTGCGGAGTTCCTGGCGGGCTGCCTCCTCTGCCTGCTCGCGCTCGCGGCGGCCAAGGCGACCGCGCTGCTCTGGGTCACGCGTCGTCGCTCCGCTCCACGACGCCACGCCGCTCCCCCGCGCCTCCTCCCGGTCCTCCAGGTCCACTCTCCCGCGCAGCTCCCCCGCTCCTTCCTCCCAGTCCTAAAATCCTTTCTTCCCTCCATGAGCG